>NW_027227398.1:0-81150 GCF_037783145.1 Equus przewalskii | reverse complement strand
GGAACGAGTCTTACAAAGGCCTGTGAAACGCAGTTTATTCCCAGCCCTGATCTGGCTGAAGTAGAACTTCTGCTCTGCCGGGTCCTACATGGCGCTAGAGCTGCAAGGCGCAAAGCTCTGCCTTGATTCCACAAGGGTAGACAAGTCCCTCAGGTAAAACATCCAGCTATTTCGGCAGCTAAGAAACAACTCGCTCTGCATAGGGCTCTTACAGCCTACCGGGAACATGTCTTACAAAGGACTGTGAAACGCAGTTTCTTCCCAGCCCTGATCTGGCTGAAGTAGAACTTCTGCTCTGGGTGTGCCACATTGACCTAGAGCTCAAAGGCACAACGTGCAGGCTTCTTACAAAAGGGCGAGGTGGGACCCAGAGCATCTTGCTTCCAGCTCTTTGGGAAGCTAAGAAACAACTCGCTCTGCACAGCGCTCTTACAGCCTACCGGGAACATCTCTTACGAAGGCCTGTGAAACGCAGTTTCTTTGCAGGCCTGATCTGGCTGAAGTGGAACTTCTGCTCTGGGTGTGCCACATGGCCCTAGAGCTGAAAGGCACAACGTGCAGGCTTCTTTCCAAAGGGAGAGTTGGGCCGCAGAGCATCTTGCTTCCAGCTCTTTGGGAAGCTAAGAAACAACTCGCTCTGCACAGTGCTCTTACAGCCTAGTGGGAACATCTCTTACAAAGGCCTGTGAAACGCAGTTTCTTTGCAGGCCTGATCTGGCTGAAGTGGAACTTCTGCTCTGGGTGTGCCACATGGCCCTAGAGCTGAAAGGCACAACGTGCACGCTTCTTTCCAAAGGGCGAGTTGGGCCCCACAGCATCTTGCTTCCAGCTCTTTGGGAAGCTAAGAAACAACTCGCTCTGCACAGTGCTCTTACAGCCTACCGGGAACATCTCTTACAAAGGCCTGTGAAAGGCAGTTTCTTTGCAGGCCTGATCCGGCTGAAGTAGAACTTCTGCTCTGGGTGTGCCACATGGCCCTGGAGCTGAAAGGCACAACGTGCAGGCTTCTTTCCAAAGGGCGTGTTGGGCCCCAAAGCCTCTTGCTTTCAGCTCTTTGGGAAGCTAAGAAACAACTCGCTCTGCAGACCTCTCTTACAGCCAACCGGGAGCATCTCTTGCAAAGGCCTGAGAAATGCAGTTTCTTTGCAGGCCTTATCTCGCTGAGGTAGAACTGCTGCTATGCCATATCCTACTTCTGCCTAGAGTTGCAAGTCTCAAAGTCCTGCCTTGATTCCTCAAGGGCAGACAGGCCCCACAGCGTGGGGCTTCCACCTCTTTGGGCTGCTGAGAAACAACTTGCTCTGCACTGGTGTTTTACAGCCTACAGGGAACGAGTCTTACAAAGTCCTGTGAAACGCAGTTTATTCCCAGCCCTGATGTGGCTGAAGTAGAACTTCTGCTCTGCCGGGTCCTACATGGCGCTAGAGCTGCAAGGCGCAAAGCTCTGCCTTGATTCCACAAGGGTAGACAAGTCCCTCAGGTAAAACATCCAGCTATTTCGGCAGCTAAGAAACAACTCGCTCTGCATAGGGCTCTTACAGCCTACCGGGAACATGTCTTACAAAGGACTGTGAAACGTAGTTTCTTCCCAGCCCTGATCTGGCTGAAGTAGAACTTCTGCTCTGGGTGTGCCACATTGACCTAGAGCTCAAAGGCACAACGTGCAGGCTTCTTAAAAAAGGGCGAGGTGGGACCCAGAGCATCTTGCTTCCAGCTCTTTGGGAAGCTAAGAAACAACTCGCTCTGCATAGCGCTCTTACAGCCTACCGGGAACATCTCTTACGAAGGCCTGTGAAACGCAGTCTCTTTGCAGGCCTGATCTGGCTGAAGTGGGACTTCTGCTCAGGGTGTGATACTTTGCCCTAGAGCTGAAAGGCACAACGTGCAGGCTTCTTTCCAAAGGGAGAGTTGGGCCGCAGAGCATCTTGCTTCCAGCTCTTTGGGAAGCTAAGAAACAACTCGCTCTGCACAGTGCTCTTACAGCCTCCCGGGAACATCTCTTCCAAAGGCCTGTGAAACGCAGTTTCTTTGCAGGCCTGATCTGGCTGAAGTAGGACTTCTGCTCTGGGTGTGCTACTTTGCCCTAGAGCTGAAAGGCACAACGTGCAGGCTTCTTTCCAAAGGGCGAGTTGGGCCCCACAGCATCTTGCTTCCAGCTCTTTGGGAAGCTAAGAAACAACTCGCTCTGCAGACCTCTCTTACAGCCAACCGGGAGCATCTCTTGCAAAGGTCTGAGAAATGCAGTTTCTTCGCAGGCCTTATCTCGCTGAGGTAGAACTGCTGCTATGCTGTGTCCTACGTCGGTCTAGAGTTACAAGGCTCAAAGTCCTGCCTTGACTCCTCAAGGGCAGACAGGCCCGACAGCGTGGGGCTTCCACCTCTTTAGGCAGCTAAGAAACATCTTGCTCTGCACTGGTGTTTTACAGCCTACAGGGAACGAGTCTTACAAAGACCTGTGAAACGCAGTTTCTTCCCAGCCCTGATCTGGCTGAAGTAGAACTTCTGCTCTGCCGGGTCCTACATGGCGCTAGAGCTGCAAGGCACAAAGTCCTCCCTTTTTTCCACAAGGGTAGACAAGTCCCTCAGGTCCAGCTTCCAGCTCTTTCGGCAGCTAAGAAACAACTCGCTGTGCACAGTGCTCTTACAGCCTACCGGGAACATCTCTTACAAAGGCCTGTGAAACGCATTTTCTTTGCAGGCTTGATCTGGCTGAAGTAGAACTTCTGCTCTGGGTGTGCCACATGGCCCTAGAGCTGAAAGGCACAACGTGCAGGCTTCTTTCCAAAGGGCGAGTTGGGCCCCACAGCATCTTGCTTCCAGCTCTTTGGGAAGATAAGAAACAGCTCGCTCTGCACAGTGCTCTTACAGCCTACTGGGAACATCTCTTCCAAAGGCCTGTGAAACGCAGTTTCTTTGCAGGCCTGATCTGGCTGAAGTAGGACTTCTGCTCTGGGTGTGCCACTTTGCCCTAGAGCTGAAAGACACAACGTGCAGGCTTCTTTCCAAAGGGCGAGTTGGGCCCCAAAGCCTCTTGCTTCCAGCTCTTTGGGAAGCTAAGAAACAACTCGCTCTGCAGACCTCTCTTACAGCCAACCGGGAGCATCTCTTGCAAAGGCCTGAGAAATGCAGTTTCTTTGCAGGCCTTATCTCGCTGAGGTAGAACTGCTGCTATGCCATATCCTACTTCTGCCTAGAGTTGCAAGTCTCAAAGTCCTGCCTTGATTCCTCAAGGGCAGACAGGCCCCACAGCGTGGGGCTTCCACCTCTTTGGGCTGCTGAGAAACAACTTGCTCTGCACTGGTGTTTTACAGCCTACAGGGAACGAGTCTTACAAAGTCCTGTGAAACGCAGTTTATTCCCAGCCCTGATGTGGCTGAAGTAGAACTTCTGCTCTGCCGGGTCCTACATGGCGCTAGAGCTGCAAGGCGCAAAGCTCTGCCTTGATTCCACAAGGGTAGACAAGTCCCTCAGGTAAAACATCCAGCTATTTCGGCAGCTAAGAAACAACTCGCTCTGCATAGGGCTCTTACAGCCTACCGGGAACATTTCTTACAAAGGACTAAGAAACGCAGTTTCTTCCCAGCCCTGAGCTGGCTGAAGTAGAACTTCTGCTCTGGGTGTGCCACATTGACCTAGAGCTCAAAGGCACAACGTGCAGGCTTCTTAAAAAAGGGCGAGGTGGGACCCAGAGCATCTTGCTTCCAGCTCTTTGGGAAGCTAAGAAACAACTCGCTCTGCACAGCGCTCTTACAGCCTACCGGGAACATCTCTTACGAAGGCCTGTGAAACGCAGTCTCTTTGCAGGCCTGATCTGGCTGAAGTGGAACTTCTGCTCTGGGTGTGCCACATGGCCCTAGAGCTGAAAGGCACAACGTGCAGGCTTCTTTCCAAAGGGAGAGTTGGGCCGCAGAGCATCTTGCTTCCAGCTCTTTGGGAAGCTAAGAAACAACTCGCTCTGCACAGTGCTCTTACAGCCTACCGGGAACATCTCTTCCAAAGGCCTGTGAAACGCAGTTTCTTTGCAGGCCTGATCTGGCTGAAGTAGGACTTCTGCTCTGGGTGTGCTACTTTGCCCTAGAGCTGAAAGGCACAACGTGCAGGCTTCTTTCCAAAGGGCGAGTTGGGCCCCACAGCATCTTGCTTCCAGCTCTTTGGGAAGCTAAGAAACAACTCGCTCTGCAGACCTCTCTTACAGCCAACCGGGAGCATCTCTTGCAAAGGTCTGAGAAATGCAGTTTCTTCGCAGGCCTTATCTCGCTGAGGTAGAACTGCTGCTATGCTGTGTCCTACATCGGTCTAGAGTTACAAGGCTCAAAGTCCTGCCTTGACTCCTCAAGGGCAGACAGGCCCCACAGCGTGGGGCTTCCACCTCTTTAGGCAGCTAAGAAACATCTTGCTCTGCACTGGTGTTTTACAGCCTACAGGGAACGAGTCTTACAAAGACCTGTGAAACGCAGTTTCTTCCCAGCCCTGATCTGGCTGAAGTAGAACTTCTGCTCTGCCGGGTCCTACATGGCGCTAGAGCTGCAAGGCACAAAGTCCTCCCTTTTTTCCACAAGGGTAGACAAGTCCCTCAGGTCCAGCTTCCCGCTCTTTCGGCAGCTAAGAAACAACTCGCTGTGCACAGTGCTCTTACAGCCTACCGGGAACATCTCTTACAAAGGCCTGTGAAACGCATTTTCTTTGCAGGCTTGATCTGGCTGAAGTAGAACTTCTGCTCTGGGTGTGCCACATGGCCCTAGAGCTGAAAGGCACAACGTGCAGGCTTCTTTCCAAAGGGCGAGTTGGGCCCCACAGCATCTTGCTTCCAGCTCTTTGGGAAGATAAGAAACAGCTCGCTCTGCACAGTGCTCTTACAGCCTACTGGGAACATCTCTTCCAAAGGCCTGTGAAACGCAGTTTCTTTGCAGGCCTGATCTGGCTGAAGTAGGACTTCTGCTCTGGGTGTGCTACTTTGCCCTAGAGCTGAAAGGCACAACGTGCAGGCTTCTTTCCAAAGGGCGAGTTGGGCCCCACAGCATCTTGCTTCCAGCTCTTTGGGAAGCTAAGAAACAACTCACTCTGCACAGTGCTCTTACAGCCAACCGGGAGCATCTCTTGCAAAGGTCTGAGAAATGCAGTTTCTTCGCAGGCCTTATCTCGCTGAGGCAGATCTGCTGCTATGCTGTGTCCTACATCGGTCTAGAGTTACAAGGCTCAAAGTCCTGCCTTGACTCCTCAAGGGCAGACAGGCCCCACAGCGTGGGGCTTCCACCTCTTTAGGCAGCTAAGAAACATCTTGCTCTGCACTGGTGTTTTACAGCCTACAGGGAACGAGTCTTACAAAGACCTGTGAAACGCAGTTTCTTCCCAGCCCTGATCTGGCTGAAGTAGAACTTCTGCTCTGCCGGGTCCTACATGGCGCTAGAGCTGCAAGGCACAAAGTCCTCCCTTTTTTCCACAAGCGTAGACAAGTCCCTCAGGTCCAGCTTCCAGCTCTTTCGGCAGCTAAGAAACAACTCGCTGTGCACAGTGCTCTTACAGCCTACCGGGAACATCTCTTACGAAGGCCTGTGAAACGCAGATTCTTTGCAGGCCTGAACTGGCTGAAGTGGAACTTCTGCTCTGGGTGTGCCACATGGCCCTGGAGCTGAAAGGCACAACGTGCAGGCTTCTTTCCAAAGGGCGAGTTGGGCCCCAAAGCCTCTTGCTTCCAGCTCTTTGGGAAGCTAAGAAACAACTCGCTCTGCAGACCTCTCTTACAGCCTACCGGGAGCATCTCTTGCAAAGGCCTGAGAAATGCAGTTTCTTTGCAGGCCTTATCTCGCTGAGGTAGAACTGCTGCTATGCCATATCCTACTTCTGCCTAGAGTTGCAAGTCTCAAAGTCCTGCCTTGATTCCTCAAGGGCAGACAGGCCCCACAGCGTGGGGCTTCCACCTCTTTGGGCTGCTGAGAAACAACTTGCTCTGCACTGGTGTTTTACAGCCTACAGGGAACGAGTCTTACAAAGTCCTGTGAAACGCAGTTTATTCCCAGCCCTGATGTGGCTGAAGTAGAACTTCTGCTCTGCCGGGTCCTACATGGCGCTAGAGCTGCAAGGCGCAAAGCTCTGCCTTGATTCCACAAGGGTAGACAAGTCCCTCAGGTAAAACATCCAGCTATTTCGGCAGCTAAGAAACAACTCGCTCTGCATAGGGCTCTTACAGCCTACCGGGAACATGTCTTACAAAGGACTGTGAAACGCAGTTTCTTCCCAGCCCTGATCTGGCTGAAGTAGAACTTCTGCTCTGGGTGTGCCACATTGACCTAGAGCTCAAAGGCACAACGTGCAGGCTTCTTAAAAAAGGGCGAGGTGGGACCCAGAGCATCTTGCTTCCAGCTCTTTGGGAAGCTAAGAAACAACTCGCTCTGCACAGCGCTCTTACAGCCTACCGGGAACATCTCTTACGAAGGCCTGTGAAACGCAGTCTCTTTGCAGGCCTGATCTGGCTGAAGTGGAACTTCTGCTCTGGGTGTGCCACATGGCCCTAGAGCTGAAAGGCACAACGTGCAGGCTTCTTTCCAAAGGGAGAGTTGGGCCGCAGAGCATCTTGCTTCCAGCTCTTTGGGAAGCTAAGAAACAACTCGCTCTGCACAGTGCTCTTACAGCCTCCCGGGAACATCTCTTCCAAAGGCCTGTGAAACGCAGTTTCTTTGCAGGCCTGATCTGGCTGAAGTAGGACTTCTGCTCTGGGTGTGCTACTTTGCCCTAGAGCTGAAAGGCACAACGTGCAGGCTTCTTTCCAAAGGGCGAGTTGGGCCCCACAGCATCTTGCTTCCAGCTCTTTGGGAAGCTAAGAAACAACTCGCTCTGCAGACCTCTCTTACAGCCAACCGGGAGCATCTCTTGCAAAGGTCTGAGAAATGCAGTTTCTTCGCAGGCCTTATCTCGCTGAGGTAGAACTGCTGCTATGCTGTGTCCTACGTCGGTCTAGAGTTACAAGGCTCAAAGTCCTGCCGTGACTCCTCAAGGGCAGACAGGCCCCACAGCGTGGGGCTTCCACCTCTTTAGGCAGCTAAGAAACATCTTGCTCTGCACTGGTGTTTTACAGCCTACAGGGAACGAGTCTTACAAAGACCTGTGAAACGCAGTTTCTTCCCAGCCCTGATCTGGCTGAAGTAGAACTTCTGCTCTGCCGGGTCCTACATGGCGCTAGAGCTGCAAGGCACAAAGTCCTCCCTTTTTTCCACAAGGGTAGACAAGTCCCTCAGGTCCAGCTTCCAGCTCTTTCGGCAGCTAAGAAACAACTCGCTGTGCACAGTGCTCTTACAGCCTACCGGGAACATCTCTTACAAAGGCCTGTGAAACGCATTTTCTTTGCAGGCTTGATCTGGCTGAAGTAGAACTTCTGCTCTGGGTGTGCCACATGGCCCTAGAGCTGACAGGCACAACGTGCACGCTTCTTTCCAAAGGGCGAGTTGGGCCCCACAGCATCTTGCTTCCAGCTCTTTGGGAAGATAAGAAACAGCTCGCTCTGCACAGTGCTCTTACAGCCTACTGGGAACATCTCTTACAAAGGCCTGTGAAACGCAGTTTCTTTGCAGGCCTGATCTGGCTGAAGTAGAACTTCTGCTCTGGGTGTGCTACATTGGCCTGGAGCTGAAAGGCACAACCCGCAGTCTTCTTTCCAAAGGGCGAGTTGGGCCCAAAAGCATCTTCCTTCCAGCTCTTTGGGAAGCTAAGAAACAACTGGCTCTGCAGACCTCTCTTACAGCCAACTGGGAGCATCTCTTGCAAAGGCCTGAGAAATGCAGTTTCTTTGCAGGCCTTATCTCGCTGAGGTAGAACTGCTGCTATGCCATATCCTACTTCGGCCTAGAGTTGCAAGTCTCAAAGTCCTGCCTTGATTCCTCAAGGGCAGACAGGCCCCACAGCGTGGGGGCTTCCACCTCTTTGGGCCGCTAAGAAACAACTTGCTCTGCACTGGTGTATTACAGCCTACAGGGAACGAGTCTTACAAAGGCCTGTGAAACGCAGTTTCTTCCCAGCCCTGATCTGGCTGAAGTAGAACTTCTGCTCTGCCGGGTCCTACATGGCGCTAGAGCTGCAAGGCGCAAAGCTCTGCCTTGATTCCACAAGGGTAGACAAGTCCCTCAGGTAAAACATCCAGCTATTTTGGCAGCTAAGAAACAACTCGCTCTGCATAGGGCTCTTAGAGCCTACCGGGAACATGTCTTACAAAGGCCTGTGAAACGCAGTTTCTTCCCAGCCCTGATCTGGCTGAAGTGGAACTTCTGATCTGGGTGTGCCACATAGCCCTAGAGCTGAAAGGCACAACGTGCACGCTTCTTTCCAAAGGGAGAGTTTGGCCGCAGAGCATCTTGCTTCCAGCTCTTTGGGAAGCTAAGAAACATCTCGCTCTGCACAGTGCTCTTACAGCCTACCGGGAACATCTCTTACAAAGGCCTCTGAAACGCAGTTTCTTTGCAAGCCTAATGTGGCTGAAGTAGGACTTCTGCTCTGGGTGTGCTACTTTGCCCTAGAGCTGAAAGGCACAACGTGCAGGCTTCTTTCCAAAGGGCGAGTTGGGCCCCACAGCATCTTGCTTCCAGCTCTTTGGGAAGCTAAGAAACAACTCGCTCTGCACAGTGCTCTTACAGCCTACCGGGAACATCTCTTCCAAAGGCCTGTGAAACGCAGTTTCTTTGCAGGCCTGATCTGGCTGAAGTAGGACTTTTGCTCTGGGTGAGCTACTTTGCCCTAGAGCTGAAAGGCACAACGTGCAGGCTTCTTTCCAAAGGGCGAGTTGGGCCCCACAGCATCCTGCTTCCAGCTCTTTGGGAAGCTAAGAAACAACTCGCTCT
Source organism: Equus przewalskii (assembly GCF_037783145.1). NCBI lineage: Eukaryota > Metazoa > Chordata > Mammalia > Perissodactyla > Equidae > Equus > Equus przewalskii. The sequence goes on along the minus strand of NW_027227398.1, from coordinate 72,325 downwards.
GCACAGTGCTCTTACAGCCTACCGGGAACATCTCTTCCAAAGGCCTGTGAAACGCAGTTTCTTTGCAGGCCTGATCTGGCTGAAGTAGTTCTTCTGGTCTGGGTGTGCTACTTTGCCCTAGAGCTGAAAGGCACAACGTGCCGGCTTCTTTCCAAAGGGCGAGTTGGGCCCCACAGCATCTTGCTTCCAGCTCTTTGGGAAGCTAAGAAACAACTCACTCTGCACAGTGCTCTTACAGCCTACCGGGAACATCTCTTCCAAAGGCATGAAAAATGCAGTTTCTTTGCAGGCCTTATCTCGCTGACGTGGAACTGCTGCTATGCCGTGTCCTACATCGGCCTAGAGTTGCAAGGCTCAAATCCTGCCTTGACTCCTCAAGGGCAGACAGGCCCCACAGCGTGGGGCTTCCACCTCTTTGGGCAGCTAAGAAACAACTTGCTCAGCACTGGTGTTTTACAGCCTACCGGGAACGTCTCTTACAAAGGCCTGTGAAACGCAGTTTCTTTGCAGGCCTGATCTGGCTGAAGTAGAACTTCTGCTCTGGGTGTGCCACATTGACCTAGAGCTCAAAGGCACAACGTGCAGGCTTCTTAAAAAAGGGCGAGGTGGGACCCAGAGCATCTTGCTTCCAGCTCTTTGGGAAGCTAAGAAACAACTCGCTCTGCACAGCGCTCTTACAGCCTACCGGGAACATCTCTTACGAAGGCCTGTGAAACGCAGTTTCTTTCCAGGCCTGATCTGGCTGAAGTGGAACTTCTGCTCTGGGTGTGCCACATGGCCCTAGAGCTGAAAGGCACAACGTGCCGGCTTCTTTCCAAAGGGCGAGTTGGGCCCCACAGCATCTTGCTTCCAGCTCTCTGGGAAGCTAAGAAACAACTCGCTCTGCACATTGCTCTTACAGCCTACCGGGAACATCTCTTCCAAAGGCCTGTGAAACGCAGTTTCTTTGCAGGCCTGATCTGGCTGAAGTAGTTCTTCTGGTCTGGGTGTGCTACTTTGCCCTAGAGCTGAAAGGCACAACGTGCAGGCTTCTTTCCAAAGGGCGAGTTGGGCCCCACAGCATCCTGCTTCCAGCTCTTTGGGAAGCTAAGAAACAACTCGCTCTGCACAGTGCTCTTACAGCCTACCGGGAACATCTCTTCCAAAGGCCTGTGAAACGCAGTTTCTTTGCAGGCCTGATCTGGCTGAAGTAGGACTTCTGCTCTGGGTGTGCTACTTTGCCCTAGAGCTGAAAGGCACAACGTGCAGGCTTCTTTCCAAAGGGCGAGTTGGGCCCCACAGCATCTTGCTTCCAGCTCTTTGGGAAGCTAAGAAACAACTCACTCTGCACAGTGCTCTTACAGCCAACCGGGAGCATCTCTTGCAAAGGTCTGAGAAATGCAGTTTCTTCGCAGGCCTTATCTCGCTGAGGCAGATCTGCTGCTATGCTGTGTCCTACATCGGTCTAGAGTTACAAGGCTCAAAGTCCTGCCTTGACTCCTCAAGGGCAGACAGGCCCCACAGCGTGGGGCTTCCACCTCTTTAGGCAGCTAAGAAACATCTTGCTCTGCACTGGTGTTTTACAGCCTACAGGGAACGAGTCTTACAAAGACCTGTGAAACGCAGTTTCTTCCCAGCCCTGATCTGGCTGAAGTAGAACTTCTGCTCTGCCGGGTCCTACATGGCGCTAGAGCTGCAAGGCACAAAGTCCTCCCTTTTTTCCACAAGCGTAGACAAGTCCCTCAGGTCCAGCTTCCAGCTCTTTCGGCAGCTAAGAAACAACTCGCTGTGCACAGTGCTCTTACAGCCTACCGGGAACATCTCTTACGAAGGCCTGTGAAACGCAGATTCTTTGCAGGCCTGAACTGGCTGAAGTGGAACTTCTGCTCTGGGTGTGCCACATGGCCCTGGAGCTGAAAGGCACAACGTGCAGGCTTCTTTCCAAAGGGCGAGTTGGGCCCCAAAGCCTCTTGCTTCCAGCTCTTTGGGAAGCTAAGAAACAACTCGCTCTGCAGACCTCTCTTACAGCCTACCGGGAGCATCTCTTGCAAAGGCCTGAGAAATGCAGTTTCTTTGCAGGCCTTATCTCGCTGAGGTAGAACTGCTGCTATGCCATATCCTACTTCTGCCTAGAGTTGCAAGTCTCAAAGTCCTGCCTTGATTCCTCAAGGGCAGACAGGCCCCACAGCGTGGGGCTTCCACCTCTTTGGGCTGCTGAGAAACAACTTGCTCTGCACTGGTGTTTTACAGCCTACAGGGAACGAGTCTTACAAAGTCCTGTGAAACGCAGTTTATTCCCAGCCCTGATGTGGCTGAAGTAGAACTTCTGCTCTGCCGGGTCCTACATGGCGCTAGAGCTGCAAGGCGCAAAGCTCTGCCTTGATTCCACAAGGGTAGACAAGTCCCTCAGGTAAAACATCCAGCTATTTCGGCAGCTAAGAAACAACTCGCTCTGCATAGGGCTCTTACAGCCTACCGGGAACATGTCTTACAAAGGACTGTGAAACGCAGTTTCTTCCCAGCCCTGATCTGGCTGAAGTAGAACTTCTGCTCTGGGTGTGCCACATTGACCTAGAGCTCAAAGGCACAACGTGCAGGCTTCTTAAAAAAGGGCGAGGTGGGACCCAGAGCATCTTGCTTCCAGCTCTTTGGGAAGCTAAGAAACAACTCGCTCTGCACAGCGCTCTTACAGCCTACCGGGAACATCTCTTACGAAGGCCTGTGAAACGCAGTCTCTTTGCAGGCCTGATCTGGCTGAAGTGGAACTTCTGCTCTGGGTGTGCCACATGGCCCTAGAGCTGAAAGGCACAACGTGCAGGCTTCTTTCCAAAGGGAGAGTTGGGCCGCAGAGCATCTTGCTTCCAGCTCTTTGGGAAGCTAAGAAACAACTCGCTCTGCACAGTGCTCTTACAGCCTCCCGGGAACATCTCTTCCAAAGGCCTGTGAAACGCAGTTTCTTTGCAGGCCTGATCTGGCTGAAGTAGGACTTCTGCTCTGGGTGTGCTACTTTGCCCTAGAGCTGAAAGGCACAACGTGCAGGCTTCTTTCCAAAGGGCGAGTTGGGCCCCACAGCATCTTGCTTCCAGCTCTTTGGGAAGCTAAGAAACAACTCGCTCTGCAGACCTCTCTTACAGCCAACCGGGAGCATCTCTTGCAAAGGTCTGAGAAATGCAGTTTCTTCGCAGGCCTTATCTCGCTGAGGTAGAACTGCTGCTATGCTGTGTCCTACGTCGGTCTAGAGTTACAAGGCTCAAAGTCCTGCCGTGACTCCTCAAGGGCAGACAGGCCCCACAGCGTGGGGCTTCCACCTCTTTAGGCAGCTAAGAAACATCTTGCTCTGCACTGGTGTTTTACAGCCTACAGGGAACGAGTCTTACAAAGACCTGTGAAACGCAGTTTCTTCCCAGCCCTGATCTGGCTGAAGTAGAACTTCTGCTCTGCCGGGTCCTACATGGCGCTAGAGCTGCAAGGCACAAAGTCCTCCCTTTTTTCCACAAGGGTAGACAAGTCCCTCAGGTCCAGCTTCCAGCTCTTTCGGCAGCTAAGAAACAACTCGCTGTGCACAGTGCTCTTACAGCCTACCGGGAACATCTCTTACAAAGGCCTGTGAAACGCATTTTCTTTGCAGGCTTGATCTGGCTGAAGTAGAACTTCTGCTCTGGGTGTGCCACATGGCCCTAGAGCTGACAGGCACAACGTGCACGCTTCTTTCCAAAGGGCGAGTTGGGCCCCACAGCATCTTGCTTCCAGCTCTTTGGGAAGATAAGAAACAGCTCGCTCTGCACAGTGCTCTTACAGCCTACTGGGAACATCTCTTACAAAGGCCTGTGAAACGCAGTTTCTTTGCAGGCCTGATCTGGCTGAAGTAGAACTTCTGCTCTGGGTGTGCTACATTGGCCTGGAGCTGAAAGGCACAACCCGCAGTCTTCTTTCCAAAGGGCGAGTTGGGCCCAAAAGCATCTTCCTTCCAGCTCTTTGGGAAGCTAAGAAACAACTGGCTCTGCAGACCTCTCTTACAGCCAACTGGGAGCATCTCTTGCAAAGGCCTGAGAAATGCAGTTTCTTTGCAGGCCTTATCTCGCTGAGGTAGAACTGCTGCTATGCCATATCCTACTTCGGCCTAGAGTTGCAAGTCTCAAAGTCCTGCCTTGATTCCTCAAGGGCAGACAGGCCCCACAGCGTGGGGGCTTCCACCTCTTTGGGCCGCTAAGAAACAACTTGCTCTGCACTGGTGTATTACAGCCTACAGGGAACGAGTCTTACAAAGGCCTGTGAAACGCAGTTTATTCCCAGCCCTGATCTGGCTGAAGTAGAACTTCTGCTCTGCCGGGTCCTACATGGCGCTAGAGCTGCAAGGCGCAAAGCTCTGCCTTGATTCCACAAGGGTAGACAAGTCCCTCAGGTAAAACATCCAGCTATTTCGGCAGCTAAGAAACAACTTGCTCTGCATAGGGCTCTTACAGCCTACCGGGAACATGTCTTACAAAGGCCTGTGAAACGCAGTTTCTTTGCAGGCCTGATCTGGCTGAAGTAGTTCTTCTGGTCTGGGTGTGCTACTTTGCCCTAGAGCTGAAAGGCACAACGTGCCGGCTTCTTTCCAAAGGGCGAGTTGGGCCCCACAGCATCTTGCTTCCAGCTCTTTGGGAAGCTAAGAAACAACTCACTCTGCACAGTGCTCTTACAGCCTACCGGGAACATCTCTTCCAAAGGCATGAAAAATGCAGTTTCTTTGCAGGCCTTATCTCGCTGACGTGGAACTGCTGCTATGCCGTGTCCTACATCGGCCTAGAGTTGCAAGGCTCAAATCCTGCCTTGACTCCTCAAGGGCAGACAGGCCCCACAGCGTGGGGCTTCCACCTCTTTGGGCAGCTAAGAAACAACTTGCTCTGCACTGGTGTTTTACAGCCTACCGGGAACGTCTCTTACAAAGGCCTGTGAAACGCAGTTTCTTTGCAGGCCTGATCTGGCTGAAGTAGAACTTCTGCTCTGGGTGTGCCACATTGACCTAGAGCTCAAAGGCACAACGTGCAGGCTTCTTAAAAAAGGGCGAGGTGGGACCCAGAGCATCTTGCTTCCAGCTCTTTGGGAAGCTAAGAAACAACTCGCTCTGCACAGCGCTCTTACAGCCTACCGGGAACATCTCTTACGAAGGCCTGTGAAACGCAGTTTCTTTGCAGGCCTGATCTGGCTGAAGTGGAACTTCTGCTCTGGGTGTGCCACATGGCCCTAGAGCTGAAAGGCACAACGTGCCGGCTTCTTTCCAAAGGGCGAGTTGGGCCCCACAGCATCTTGCTTCCAGCTCTCTGGGAAGCTAAGAAACAACTCGCTGTGCACAGTGCTCTTACAGCCTACCGGGAACATCTCTTCCAAAGGCCTGTGAAACGCAGTTTCTTTGCAGGCCTGATCTGGCTGAAGTAGTTCTTCTGGTCTGGGTGTGCTACTTTGCCCTAGAGCTGAAAGGCACAACGTGCAGGCTTCTTTCCAAAGGGCGAGTTGGGCCCCACAGCATCCTGCTTCCAGCTCTTTGGGAAGCTAAGAAACAACTCGCTCTGCACAGTGCTCTTACAGCCTACCGGGAACATCTCTTCCAAAGGCCTGTGAAACGCAGTTTCTTTGCAGGCCTGATCTGGCTGAAGTAGGTCTTCTTGTCTGGGTGTGCTACTTTGCCCTAGAGCTGAAAGGCACAACGTGCAGGCTTCTTTCCAAAGGGCGAGTTGGGCCCCACAGCATCCTGCTTCCGGCTCTTTGGGAAGCTAAGAAACAACTCGCTCTGCAGACCTCTCTTACAGCCAACCGGGAGCATCTCTTGCAAAGGCCTGAGAAATGCAGTTTCTTTGCAGGCCTTATCTCGCTGAGGTAGAACTGCTGCTATGCTGTGTCCTACATCGGCCTAGAGTTGCAAGGCTCAAAGTCCTGCCTTGACTCCTCAAGGGCAGACAGGCCCCACAGCGTGGGGCTTCCACCTCTTTAGGCAGCTAAGAAACATCTTGCTCTGCACTGGTGTTTTACAGCCTACAGGGAACGAGTCTTACAAAGACCTGTGAAACGCAGTTTCTTCCCAGCCCTGATCTGGCTGAAGTAGAACTTCTGCTCTGCCGGGTCCTACATGGCGCTAGAGCTGCAAGGCACAAAGTCCTCCCTTTTTTCCACAAGGGTAGACAAGTCCCTCAGGTCCAGCTTCCAGCTCTTTCGGCAGCTAAGAAACAACTCGCTGTGCACAGTGCTCTTACAGCCTACCGGGAACATCTCTTCCAAAGGCCTGTGAAACGCAGTTTCTTTGCAGGCCTGATCTGGCTGAAGTAGAACTTCTGCTCTGGGTGTGCCACATGGCCCTAGAGCTGAAAGGCACAACGTGCACGCTTCTTTCCAAAGGGCGAGTTGGGCCCCACAGCATCTTGCTTCCAGCTCTTTGGGAAGATAAGAAACAACTCGCTCTGCACAGTGCTCTTACAGCCTACTGGGAACATCTCTTACAAAGGCCTTTGAAACGCAGTTTCTTTGCAGGCCTGATCTGGCTGAAGTAGAACTTCTGCTCTGGGTGTGCTACATTGGCCTGGAGCTGAAAGGCACAACCCGCAGTCTTCTTTCCAAAGGGCGAGTTGGGCCCAAAAGCATCTTCCTTCCAGCTCTTTGGGAAGCTAAGAAACAACTGGCTCTGCAGACCTCTCTTACAGCCAACTGGGAGCATCTCTTGCAAAGGCCTGAGAAATGCAGTTTCTTTGCAGGCCTTATCTCGCTGAGGTAGAACTGCTGCTATGCCATATCCTACTTCGGCCTAGAGTTGCAAGGCTCAGAGTCCTGCCTTGATTCCTCAAGGGCAGACAGGCCCCACAGCGTGGGGCTTCCACCTCTTTGGGCCGGTAAGAAACAACTTGCTCTGCACTGGTGTTTTACAGCCTACAGGGAACGAGTCTTACAAAGGCCTGTGAAACGCAGTTTCTTCCCAGCCCTGATCTGGCTGAAGTAGAACTTCTGCTCTGCCGGGTCCTACATGGCGCTAGAGCTGCAAGGCGCAAAGCTCTGCCTTGATTCCACAAGGGTAGACAAGTCCCTCAGGTAAAACATCCAGCTATTTTGGCAGCTAAGAAACAACTCGCTCTGCATAGGGCTCTTAGAGCCTACCGGGAACATGTCTTACAAAGGCCTGTGAAACGCAGTTTCTTCCCAGCCCTGATCTGGCTGAAGTGGAACTTCTGATCTGGGTGTGCCACATAGCCCTAGAGCTGAAAGGCACAACGTGCACGCTTCTTTCCAAAGGGAGAGTTTGGCCGCAGAGCATCTTGCTTCCAGCTCTTTGGGAAGCTAAGAAACATCTCGCTCTGCACAGTGCTCTTACAGCCTACCGGGAACATCTCTTACAAAGGCCTCTGAAACGCAGTTTCTTTGCAAGCCTAATGTGGCTGAAGTAGGACTTCTGCTCTGGGTGTGCTACTTTGCCCTAGAGCTGAAAGGCACAACGTGCAGGCTTCTTTCCAAAGGGCGAGTTGGGCCCCACAGCATCTTGCTTCCAGCTCTTTGGGAAGCTAAGAAACAACTCGCTCTGCACAGTGCTCTTACAGCCTACCGGGAACATCTCTTCCAAAGGCCTGTGAAACGCAGTTTCTTTGCAGGCCTGATCTGGCTGAAGTAGGACTTTTGCTCTGGGTGAGCTACTTTGCCCTAGAGCTGAAAGGCACAACGTGCAGGCTTCTTTCCAAAGGGCGAGTTGGGCCCCACAGCATCCTGCTTCCAGCTCTTTGGGAAGCTAAGAAACAACTCGCTCTGCACAGTGCTCTTACAGCCTACCGGGAACATCTCTTCCAAAGGCCTGTGAAACGCAGTTTCTTTGCAGGCCTGATCTGGCTGAAGTAGTTCTTCTGGTCTGGGTGTGCTACTTTGCCCTAGAGCTGAAAGGCACAACGTGCCGGCTTCTTTCCAAAGGGCGAGTTGGGCCCCACAGCATCTTGCTTCCAGCTCTTTGGGAAGCTAAGAAACAACTCACTCTGCACAGTGCTCTTACAGCCTACCGGGAACATCTCTTCCAAAGGCATGAAAAATGCAGTTTCTTTGCAGGCCTTATCTCGCTGACGTGGAACTGCTGCTATGCCGTGTCCTACATCGGCCTAGAGTTGCAAGGCTCAAATCCTGCCTTGACTCCTCAAGGGCAGACAGGCCCCACAGCGTGGGGCTTCCACCTCTTTGGGCAGCTAAGAAACAACTTGCTCAGCACTGGTGTTTTACAGCCTACCGGGAACGTCTCTTACAAAGGCCTGTGAAACGCAGTTTCTTTGCAGGCCTGATCTGGCTGAAGTAGAACTTCTGCTCTGGGTGTGCCACATTGACCTAGAGCTCAAAGGCACAACGTGCAGGCTTCTTAAAAAAGGGCGAGGTGGGACCCAGAGCATCTTGCTTCCAGCTCTTTGGGAAGCTAAGAAACAACTCGCTCTGCACAGCGCTCTTACAGCCTACCGGGAACATCTCTTACGAAGGCCTGTGAAACGCAGTTTCTTTCCAGGCCTGATCTGGCTGAAGTGGAACTTCTGCTCTGGGTGTGCCACATGGCCCTAGAGCTGAAAGGCACAACGTGCCGGCTTCTTTCCAAAGGGCGAGTTGGGCCCCACAGCATCTTGCTTCCAGCTCTCTGGGAAGCTAAGAAACAACTCGCTCTGCACATTGCTCTTACAGCCTACCGGGAACATCTCTTCCAAAGGCCTGTGAAACGCAGTTTCTTTGCAGGCCTGATCTGGCTGAAGTAGTTCTTCTGGTCTGGGTGTGCTACTTTGCCCTAGAGCTGAAAGGCACAACGTGCAGGCTTCTTTCCAAAGGGCGAGTTGGGCCCCACAGCATCCTGCTTCCAGCTCTTTGGGAAGCTAAGAAACAACTCGCTCTGCACAGTGCTCTTACAGCCTACCGGGAACATCTCTTCCAAAGGCCTGTGAAACGCAGTTTCTTTGCAGGCCTGATCTGGCTGAAGTAGGTCTTCTTGTCTGGGTGTGCTACTTTGCCCTGGAGCTGAAAGGCACAACGTTCAGGCTTCTTTCCAAAGGGCGAGTTGGGCCCCACAGCATCCTGCTTCCGGCTCTTTGGGAAGCTAAGAAACAACTCGCTCTGCAGACCTCTCTTACAGCCAACCGGGAGCATCTCTTGCAAAGGCCTGAGAAATGCAGTTTCTTTGCAGGCCTTATCTCGCTGAGGTAGAACTGCTGCTATGCTGTGTCCTACATCGGCCTAGAGTTGCAAGGCTCAAAGTCCTGCCTTGACTCCTCAAGGGCAGACAGGCCCCACAGCGTGGGGCTTCCACCTCTTTAGGCAGCTAAGAAACATCTTTCTCTGCACTGGTGTTTTACAGCCTACAGGGAACGAGTCTTACAAAGACCTGTGAAACGCAGTTTCTTCCCAGCCCTGATCTGGCTGAAGTAGAACTTCTGCTCTGCCGGGTCCTACATGGCGCTAGAGCTGCAAGGCACAAAGTCCTCCCTTTTTTCCACAAGGGTAGACAAGTCCCTCAGGTCCAGCTTCCAGCTCTTTCGGCAGCTAAGAAACAACTCGCTGTGCACAGTGCTCTTACAGCCTACCGGGAACATCTCTTCCAAAGGCCTGTGAAACGCAGTTTCTTTGCAGGCCTGATCTGGCTGAAGTAGAACTTCTGCTCTGGGTGTGCCACATGGCCCTAGAGCTGAAAGGCACAACGTGCACGCTTCTTTCCAAAGGGCGAGTTGGGCCCCACAGCATCTTGCTTCCAGCTCTTTGGGAAGATAAGAAACAACTCGCTCTGCACAGTGCTCTTACAGCCTACTGGGAACATCTCTTACAAAGGCCTTTGAAACGCAGTTTCTTTGCAGGCCTGATCTGGCTGAAGTAGAACTTCTGCTCTGGGTGTGCTACATTGGCCTGGAGCTGAAAGGCACAACCCGCAGTCTTCTTTCCAAAGGGCGAGTTGGGCCCAAAAGCATCTTCCTTCCAGCTCTTTGGGAAGCTAAGAAACAACTGGCTCTGCAGACCTCTCTTACAGCCAACTGGGAGCATCTCTTGCAAAGGCCTGAGAAATGCAGTTTCTTTGCAGGCCTTATCTCGCTGAGGTAGAACTGCTGCTATGCCATATCCTACTTCGGCCTAGAGTTGCAAGGCTCAAAGTCCTGCCTTGATTCCTCAAGGGCAGACAGGCCCCACAGCGTGGGGCTTCCACCTCTTTGGGCCGCTAAGAAACAACTTGCTCTGCACTGGTGTTTTACAGCCTACAGGGAACGAGTCTTACAAAGGCCTGTGAAACGCAGTTTCTTCCCAGCCCTGATCTGGCTGAAGTAGAACTTCTGCTCTGCCGGGTCCTACATGGCGCTAGAGCTGCAAGGCGCAAAGCTCTGCCTTGATTCCACAAGGGTAGACAAGTCCCTCAGGTAAAACATCCAGCTATTTTGGCAGCTAAGAAACAACTCGCTCTGCATAGGGCTCTTAGAGCCTACCGGGAACATGTCTTACAAAGGCCTGTGAAACGCAGTTTCTTCCCAGCCCTGATCTGGCTGAAGTGGAACTTTTGATCTGGGTGTGCCACATAGCCCTAGAGCTGAAAGGCACAACGTGCACGCTTCTTTCCAAAGGGAGAGTTTGGCCGCAGAGCATCTTGCTTCCAGCTCTTTGGGAAGCTAAGAAACATCTCGCTCTGCACAGTGCTCTTACAGCCTACCGGGAACATCTCTTACAAAGGCCTCTGAAACGCAGTTTCTTTGCAAGCCTAATGTGGCTGAAGTAGGACTTCTGCTCTGGGTGTGCTACTTTGCCCTAGAGCTGAAAGGCACAACGTGCAGGCTTCTTTCCAAAGGGCGAGTTGGGCCCCACAGCATCTTGCTTCCAGCTCTTTGGGAAGCTAAGAAACAACTCGCTCTGCACAGTGCTCTTACAGCCTACCGGGAACATCTCTTCCAAAGGCCTGTGAAACGCAGTTTCTTTGCAGGCCTGATCTGGCTGAAGTAGGACTTTTGCTCTGGGTGAGCTACTTTGCCCTAGAGCTGAAAGGCACAACGTGCAGGCTTCTTTCCAAAGGGCGAGTTGGGCCCCACAGCATCCTGCTTCCAGCTCTTTGGGAAGCTAAGAAACAACTCGCTCTGCACAGTGCTCTTACAGCCTACCGGGAACATCTCTTCCAAAGGCCTGTGAAACGCAGTTTCTTTGCAGGCCTGATCTGGCTGAAGTAGTTCTTCTGGTCTGGGTGTGCTACTTTGCCCTAGAGCTGAAAGGCACAACGTGCCGGCTTCTTTCCAAAGGGCGAGTTGGGCCCCACAGCATCTTGCTTCCAGCTCTTTGGGAAGCTAAGAAACAACTCACTCTGCACAGTGCTCTTACAGCCTACCGGGAACATCTCTTCCAAAGGCATGAAAAATGCAGTTTCTTTGCAGGCCTTATCTCGCTGACGTGGAACTGCTGCTATGCCGTGTCCTACATCGGCCTAGAGTTGCAAGGCTCAAATCCTGCCTTGACTCCTCAAGGGCAGACAGGCCCCACAGCGTGGGGCTTCCACCTCTTTGGGCAGCTAAGAAACAACTTGCTCTGAACTGGTGTTTTACAGCCTACCGGGAACATCTCTTACAAAGGCCTGTGAAACGCAGTTTCTTTGCAGGCCTGATCTGGCTGAAGTAGAACTTCTGCTCTGGGTGTGCCACATTGACCTAGAGCTCAAAGGCACAACGTGCAGGCTTCTTAAAAAAGGGCGAGGTGGGACCCAGAGCATCTTGCTTCCAGCTCTTTGGGAAGCTAAGAAACAACTCGCTCTGCACATTGCTCTTACAGCCTACCGGGAACATCTCTTCCAAAGGCCTGTGAAACGCAGTTTCTTTGCAGGCCTGATCTGGCTGAAGTAGTTCTTCTGGTCTGGGTGTGCTACTTTGCCCTAGAGCTGAAAGGCACAACGTGCAGGCTTCTTTCCAAAGGGCGAGTTGGGCCCCACAGCATCCTGCTTCCAGCTCTTTGGGAAGCTAAGAAACAACTCGCTCTGCACAGTGCTCTTACAGCCTACCGGGAACATCTCTTCCAAAGGCCTGTGAAACGCAGTTTCTTTGCAGGCCTGATCTGGCTGAAGTAGGTCTTCTTGTCTGGGTGTGCTACTTTGCCCTAGAGCTGAAAGGCACAACGTGCAGGCTTCTTTCCAAAGGGCGAGTTGGGCCCCACAGCATCCTGCTTCCAGCTCTTTGGGAAGCTAAGAAACAACTCGCTCTGCAGACCTCTCTTACAGCCAACCGGGAGCATCTCTTGCAAAGGCCTGAGAAATGCAGTTTCTTTGCAGGCCTTATCTCGCTGAGGTAGAACTGCTGCTATGCTGTGTCCTACATCGGCCTAGAGTTGCAAGGCTCAAAGTCCTGCCTTGACTCCTCAAGGGCAGACAGGCCCCACAGCGTGGGGCTTCCACCTCTTTAGGCAGCTAAGAAACATCTTGCTCTGCTCTGGTGTTTTACAGCCTACAGGGAACGAGTCTTACAAAGACCTGTGAAACGCAGTTTCTTCCCAGCCCTGATCTGGCTGAAGTAGAACTTCTGCTCTGCCGGGTCCTACATGGCGCTAGAGCTGCAAGGCACAAAGTCCTCCCTTTTTTCCACAAGGGTAGACAAGTCCCTCAGGTCCAGCTTCCAGCTCTTTCGGCAGCTAAGAAACAACTCGCTGTGCACAGTGCTCTTACAGCCTACCGGGAACATCTCTTCCAAAGGCCTGTGAAACGCAGTTTCTTTGCAGGCCTGATCTGGCTGAAGTAGAACTTCTGCTCTGGGTGTGCCACATGGCCCTAGAGCTGAAAGGCACAACGTGCAGGCTTCTTTCCAAAGGGCGAGTTGGGCCCCAGAGCATCTTGCTTCCAGCTCTTTGGGAAGATAAGAAACAACTCGCTCTGCACAGTGCTCTTACAGCCTACTGGGAACATCTCTTACAAAGGCCTTTGAAACGCAGTTTCTTTGCAGGCCTGATCTGGCTGAAGTAGAACTTCTGCTCTGGGTGTGCTACATTGGCCTGGAGCTGAAAGGCACAACCCGCAGTCTTCTTTCCAAAGGGCGAGTTGGGCCCAACAGCATCTTCCTTCCAGCTCTTTGGGAAGCTAAGAAACAACTGGCTCTGCAGACCTCTCTTACAGCCAACTGGGAGCATCTCTTGCAAAGGCCTGAGAAATGCAGTTTCTTTGCAGGCCTTATCTCGCTGAGGTAGAACTGCTGCTATGCCATATCCTACTTCGGCCTAGAGTTGCAAGTCTCAAAGTCCTGCCTTGATTCCTCAAGGGCAGACAGGCCCCACAGCGTTGGGCTTCCACCTCTTTGGGCCGCTAAGAAACAACTTGCTCTGCACTGGTGTTTTACAGCCTACAGGGAACGAGTCTTACAAAGGCCTGTGAAACGCAGTTTCTTCCCAGCCCTGATCTGGCTGAAGTAGAACTTCTGCTCTGCCGGGTCCTACATGGCGCTAGAGCTGCAAGGCGCAAAGCTCTGCCTTGATTCCACAAGGGTAGACAAGTCCCTCAGGTAAAACATCCAGCTATTTTGGCAGCTAAGAAACAACTCGCTCTGCATAGGGCTCTTACAGCCTACCGGGAACATGTCTTACAAAGGACTGTGAAACGCAGTTTCTTCCCAGCCCTGATCTGGCTGAAGTAGAACTTCTGCTCTGGGTGTGCCACATTGACCTAGAGCTCAAAGGCACAACGTGCAGGCTTCTTAAAAAAGGGCGAGGTGGGACCCAGAGCATCTTGCTTCCAGCTCTTTGGGAAGCTAAGAAACAACTCGCTCTGCACAGCGCTCTTACAGCCTACCGGGAACATCTCTTACGAAGGCCTGTGAAACGCAGTTTCTTCCCAGCCCTGATCTGGCTGAAGTGGAACTTCTGCTCTGGGTGTGCCACATGGCCCTAGAGCTGAAAGGCACAACGTGCACACTTCTTTCCAAAGGGAGAGTTGGGCCGCAGAGCATCTTGCTTCTAGCTCTTTGGGAACCTAAGAAACAACTCGCTCTGCACAGTGCTCTTACAGCCTACCGGGAACATCTCTTACAAAGGCCCATGAAACGCAGTTTCTTTGAAGGCCTGATCTGGCTGATGTAGGACTTCTTGTCTGGGTGTGCTACTTTGCCCTATAGCTGAAAGGCACAACGTGCAGGCTTCTTTCCAAAGGGCGAGTTGGGCCCCACAGCATCTTGCTTCCAGCTCTCTGGGAAGCTAAGAAACAACTCGCTCTGCACAGTGCTCTTACAGCCTACCGGGAACATCTCTTCCAAAGGCCTGTGAAACGCAGTTTCTTTGCAGGCCTGATCTGGCTGAAGTAGTTCTTCTGGTCTGGTGTGCTACTTTGCCCTAGAGCTGAAAGGCACAACGTGCAGGCTTCTTTCCAAAGGGCGAGTTGGGCCCCACAGCATCCTGCTTCCAGCTCTTTGGGAAGCTAAGAAACAACTCGCTCTGCACAGTGCTCTTACAGCCTACCGGGAACATCTCTTCCAAAGGCCTGTGAAACGCAGTTTCTTTGCAGGCCTGATCTGGCTGAAGTAGGTCTTCTGGTCTGGGTGTGCTACTTTGCCGTAGAGCTGAAAGGCACAACGTGCAGGCTTCTTTCCAAAGGGCGAGTTGGGCCCAAAAGCATCTTCCTTCCAGCTCTTTGGGAAGCTAAGAAACAACTGGCTCTGCAGACCTCTCTTACAGCCAACTGGGAGAATCTCTTGCAAAGGCCTGAGAAATGCAGTTTCTTTGCAGGCCTTATCTCGCTGAGGTAGAACTGCTTCTATGCCATATCCTACTTCGGCCTAGAGTTGCAAGGCTCAAAGTCCTGCCTTGATTCCTCAAGGGCAGACAGGCCCCACAGCGTGGGGCTTCCACCTCTTTGGGCCGCTAAGAAACAACTTGCTCTGCACTGGTGTTTTACAGCCTACAGGGAACGAGTCTTACAAAGGCCTGTGAAACGCAGTTTCTTCCCAGCCCTGATCTGGCTGAAGTAGAACTTCTGCTCTGCCGGGTCCTACATGGCGCTAGAGCTGCAAGGCGCAAAGCTCTGCCTTGATTCCACAAGGGTAGACAAGTCCCTCAGGTAAAACATCCAGCTATTTTGGCAGCTAAGAAACAACTCGCTCTGCATAGGGCTCTTACAGCCTACTGGGAACATGTCTTACAAAGGACTGTGAAACGCAGTTTCTTCCCAGACCTGATCTGGCTGAAGTAGAACTTCTGCTCTGGGTGTGCCACATTGACCTAGAGCTCAAAGGCACAACGTGCAGGCTTCTTAAAAAAGGGCGAGGTGGGACCCAGAGCATCTTGCTTCCAGCTCTTTGTGAAGCTAAGAAACAACTCGCTCTGCACAGCGCTCTTACAGCCTACCGGGAACATCTCTTACGAAGGCCTGTGAAACGCAGTTTCTTTGCAGGCCTGATCTGGCTGAAGTGGAACTTCTGCTCTGGGTGTGCCACATGGCCCTAGAGCTGAAAGGCACAACGTGCACGCTTCTTTCCAAAGGGAGAGTTGGGCCGCAGAGCATCTTGCTTCCAGCTCTTTGGGAAGCTAAGAAACAACTCGCTCTGCACAGTGCTCTTACAGCCTACTGGGAACATCTCTTCCAAAGGCCTGTGAAACGCAGTTTCTTTGCAGGCCTGATCTGGCTGAAGTGGAACTTCTGCTCTGGGTGTGCCACATGGCGCTAGAGCTGAAAGGCACAACGTGCAGGCTTCTTTCCAAAGGGCGTGTTGGGCCCCAAAGCCTCTTGCTTCCAGCTCTTTGGGAAGCTAAGAAACAACTCGCTTTGCAGACCTCTCTTACAGCCAACCGGGAGCATCTCTTGCAAAGGCCTGAGAAATGCAGTTTCTTTGCAGGCCTTATCTCGCTGAGGTAGAACTGCTGCTATGCCATATCCTACTTCGGCCTAGAGTTGCAAGTCTCAAAGTCCTGCCTTGATGCCTCAAGGGCAGACAGGCCCCACAGCGTGGGGCTTCCACCTCTTTGGGCCGCTAAGAAACAACTTGCTCTGCACTGGTGTTTTACAGCCTACAGGGAACGAGTCTTACAAAGGCCTGTGAAACGCAGTTTCTTCCCAGCCCTGATCTGGCTGAAGTGGAACTTCTGATCTGGGTGTGCCACATGGCCCTAGAGCTGAAAGGCACAACGTGCACGCTTCTTTCCAAAGGGAGAGTTGGGCCGCAGAGCATCTTGCTTCCAGCTCTTTGGGAAGCTAAGAAACAACTCGCTCTGCACAGTGCTCTTACAGCCTACCGGGAACATCTCTTACAAAGGCCTCTGAAACGCAGTTTCTTTGCAAGCCTGATCTGGCTGAAGAAGGACTTCTGCTCTGGGTGTGCTACATTGCCCTAGAGCTGAAAGGCACAACGTGCAGGCTTCTTTCCAAAGGGCGAGTTGGGCCCCACAGCATCTTGCTTCCAGCTCTTTGGGAAGCTAAGAAACAACTCGCTCTGCACAGTGCTCTTACAGCCTACCGGGAACATCTCTTCCAAAGGCCTGTGAAACGCAGTTTCTTTGCAGGCCTGATCTGGCTGAAGTAGATCTTCTGGTCTGGGTGTGCTACTTTGCCCTAGAGCTGAAAGGCACAACGTGCAGGCTTCTTTCCAAAGGGCGAGTTGGGCCCCACAGCATCTGGCTTCCAGCTCTTTGGGAAGCTAAGAAACAACTCGCTCTGCACAGTGCTCTTACAGCCTACCGGGAGCATCTCTTCCAAAGGCCTGTGAAACGTAGTTTCTTTGCAGGCCTGATCTGTCTGAAGTAGGACTTCTGCTCTGGGTGTGCTAATGTGCCCTAGAGCTGAAAGGCACAACGTGCAGGCTTCTTTCCAAAGGGCGAGTTGGGCCCCACAGCATCTTGCTTCCAGCTCTTTGGGAAGCTAAGAAACAACTCACTCTGCACAGTGCTCTTACAGCCTACCGGGAACATCTCTTCCAAAGGCATGAAAAATGCAGTTTCTTTGCAGGCCTTATCTCGCTGACGTGGAACTGCTGCTATGCCGTGTCCTACATCGGCCTAGAGTTGCAAGGCTCAAATCCTGCCTTGACTCCTCAAGGGCAGACAGGCCCCACAGCGTGGGGCTTCCACCTCTTTGGGCAGCTAAGAAACAACTTGCTCTGCACTGGTGTTTTACAGCCTACCGGGAACGTCTCTTACAAAGGCCTGTGAAACGCAGTTTCTTTGCAGGCCTGATCTGGCTGAAGTAGAACTTCTGCTCTGGGTGTGCCACATTGACCTAGAGCTCAAAGGCACAACGTGCAGGCTTCTTAAAAAAGGGCGAGGTGGGACCCAGAGCATCTTGCTTCCAGCTCTTTGGGAAGCTAAGAAACAACTCGCTCTGCACAGCACTCTTACAGCCTACCGGGAACATCTCTTACGAAGGCCTGTGAAACGCAGTTTCTTTGCAGGCCTGATCTGGCTGAAGTAGAACTTCTGCTCTGGGTGTGCCACATGGCCCTAGAGCTGAAAGGCACAACGTGCACGCTTCTTTCCAAAGGGCGAGTTGGGCCCCACAGCATCGTGCTTCCAGCTCTCTGGGAAGCTAAGAAACAACTCGCTCTGCACATTGCTCTTACAGCCTACCGGGAACATCTCTTCCAAAGGCCTGTGAAACGCAGTTTCTTTGCAGGCCTGATCTGGCTGAAGTAGTTCTTCTGGTCTGGGTGTGCTACTTTGCCCTAGAGCTGAAAGGCACAACGTGCAGGCTTCTTTCCAAAGGGCGAGTTGGGCCCCACAGCATCCTGCTTCCAGCTCTTTGGGAAGCTAAGAAACAACTCGCTCTGCACAGTGCTCTTACAGCCTACCGGGAACATCTCTTCCAAAGGCCTGTGAAACGCAGTTTCTTTGCAGGCCTGATCTGGCTGAAGTAGGTCTTCTTGTCTGGGTGTGCTACTTTGCCCTAGAGCTGAAAGGCACAACGTGCAGGCTTCTTTCCAAAGGGCGAGTTGGGCCCCACAGCATCCTGCTTCCGGCTCTTTGGGAAGCTAAGAAACAACTCGCTCTGCAGACCTCTCTTACAGCCAACCGGGAGCATCTCTTGCAAAGGCCTGAGAAATGCAGTTTCTTTGCAGGCCTTATCTCGCTGAGGTAGAACTGCTGCTATGCTGTGTCCTACATCGGCCTAGAGTTGCAAGGCTCAAAGTCCTGCCTTGACTCCTCAAGGGCAGACAGGCCCCACAGCGTGGGGCTTCCACCTCTTTAGGCAGCTAAGAAACATCTTTCTCTGCACTGGTGTTTTACAGCCTACAGGGAACGAGTCTTACAAAGACCTGTGAAACGCAGTTTCTTCCCAGCCCTGATCTGGCTGAAGTAGAACTTCTGCTCTGCCGGGTCCTACATGGCGCTAGAGCTGCAAGGCACAAAGTCCTCCCTTTTTTCCACAAGGGTAGACAAGTCCCTCAGGTCCAGCTTCCAGCTCTTTCGGCAGCTAAGAAACAACTCGCTGTGCACAGTGCTCTTACAGCCTACCGGGAACATCTCTTCCAAATGCCTGTGAAACGCAGTTTCTTCCAAGCCCTGATCTGGCTGAAGTGGAACTTCTGATCTGGGTGTGCCACATGGCCCTAGAGCTGAAAGGCACAACGTGCACGCTTCTTTCCAAAGGGAGAGTTGGACCCCACAGCATCTTGCTTCCAGCTCTTTGGGAAGCTAAGAAACAACTCGCTCTGCACAGTGCTCTTACAGCCTACCGGGAACATCTCTTACAAAGGCCTCTGAAACGCAGTTTCTTTGCAAGCCTGATCTGGCTGAAGTAGGACTTCTGCTCTGGGTGTGCTACTTTGCCCTAGAGCTGAAAGGCACCACGTGCAGGCTTCTTTCCAAAGGGCGAGTTGGGCCCCACAGCATCCTGCTTCCAGCTCTTTGGGAAGCTAAGAAACAACTCGCTCTGCACAGTGCTCTTACAGCCTACCGGGAACATCTCTTCCAAAGGCCTGTGAAACGCAGTTTCTTTGCAGGCCTGATCTGGCTGAAGTAGAACTTCTGCTCAGGGTGTGCTACATTGGCCTGGAGCTGAAAGGCACAACCCGCAGTCTTCTTTCCAAAGGGCGAGTTGGGCCCAAAAGCATCTTCCTTCCAGCTCTTTGGGAAGCTAAGAAACAACTGGCTCTGCAGACCTCTCTTACAGCCAACTGGGAGCATCTCTTGCAAAGGCCTGAGAAATGCAATTTCTTTGCAGGCCTTATCTCGCTGAGGTAGAACTGCTGCTATGCCATATCCTACTTCGGCCTACAGTTGCAAGGCTCAAAGTCCTGCCTTGATTCCTCAAGGGCAGACAGGCCCCACAGCGTGGGGCTTCCACCTCTTTGGGCCGCTAAGAAACAACTTGCTCTGCACTGGTGTTTTACAGCCTACAGGGAACGAGTCATACAAAGGCCTGTGAAACGCAGTTTCTTCCCAGCCCTGATCTGGCTGAAGTAGAACTTCTGCTCTGCCGGGTCCTACATGGCGCTAGAGCTGCAAGGCGCAAAGCTCTGCCTTGATTCCACAAGGGTAGACAAGTCCCTCAGGTAAAACATCCAGCTCTTTCGGCAGCTAAGAAACAACTCGCTCTGCATAGGGCTCTTAGAGCCTACCGGGAACATGTCTTACAAAGGACTGTGAAACGCAGTTTCTTCCCAGCCCTGATCTGGCTGAAGTAGAACTTCTGCTCTGGGTGTGCCACATTGACCTAGAGCTCAAAGGCACAACGTGCAGGCTTCTTAAAAAAGGGCGTGGTGGGACCCAGAGCATCTTGCTTCCAGCTCTTTGGGAAGCTAAGAAACAACTCGCTCTGCACAGCGCTCTTACAGCCTACCGGGAACATCTCTTATGAAGGCCTGTGAAACGCAGTTTCTTTGCAGGCCTGATCTGGCTGAAGTGGAACTTCTGCTCTGGGTGTGCCACATGGCCCTAGAGCTGAAAGGCACAACGTGCACGCTTCTTTCCAAAGGGAGAGTTGGGCCGCAGAGCATCTTGCTTCCAGCTCTTTGGGAAGCTAAGAAACAACTCGCTCTGCACAGTGCTCTTACAGCCTACCGGGAACATCTCTTCCAAAGGCCTGTGAAACGCAGTTTCTTTGCAGGCCTGATCTGGCTGAAGTGGAACTTCTGCTCTGGGTGTGCCACATGGCGCTAGAGCTGAAAGGCACAACGTGCAGGCTTCTTTCCAAAGGGCGTGTTGGGCCCCAAAGCCTCTTGCTTCCAGCTCTTTGGGAAGCTAAGAAACAACTCGCTCTGCAGACCTCTCTTACAGCCAACCGGGAGCATCTCTTGCAAAGGCCTGAGAAATGCAGTTTCTTTGCAGGCCTTATCTCGCTGAGGTAGAACTGCTGCTATGCCATATCCTACTTCGGCCTAGAGTTGCAAGTCTCAAAGTCCTGCCTTGATTCCTCAAGGGCAGACAGGCCCCACAGCGTGGGGCTTCCACCTCTTTGGGCCGCTAAGAAACAACTTGCTCTGCACTGGTGTTTTACAGCCTACAGTGAACGAGTCTTACAAAGGCCTGTGAAACGCAGTTTCTTCCCAGCCCTGATCTGGCTGAAGTGGAACTTCTGATCTGGGTGTGCCACATGGCCCTAGAGCTGAAAGGCACAACGTGCACGCTTCCTTCCAAAGGGAGAGTTGGGCCGCAGAGCATCTTGCTTCCAGCTCTTTGGGAAGGTAAGAAACAACTCGCTCTGCACAGTGCTCTTACATCCTACCGGGAACATCTCTTACAAAGGCCTGTGAAACGCAGTTTCTTTGCAAGCCTGATCTGGCTGAAGTAGGACTTCTGATCTGGGTGTGCTACATTGCCCTAGAGCTGAAAGGCACAACGTGCAGGCTTCTTTCCAAAGGGCGAGTTGGGCCCCACAGCATCTTGCTTCCAGCTCTTTGGGAAGCTAAGAAACAACTCGCTCTGCACAGTGCTCTTACAGCCTACCGGGAACATCTCTTCCAAAGGCCTGTGAAACGCAGTTTCTTTGCAGGCCTGATCTGGCTGAAGTAGGACTTCTGCTCTGGGTGTGCTACTTTGCCCTAGAGCTGAAAGGCACAACGTGCAGGCTTCTTTCCAAAGGGCGAGTTGGGCCCCACAGCATCCTGCTTCCAGCTCTTTGGGAAGCTAAGAAACAACTCGCTCTGCACAGTGCTCTTACAGCCTACCGGGAACATCTCTTCCAAAGGCCTGTGAAACGCAGTTTCTTTGCAGGCCTGATCTGGCTGAAGTAGTTCTTCTGGTCTGGGTGTGCTACTTTGCCCTAGAGCTGTAAGACACAACGTGCCGGCTTCTTTCCAAAGGGCGAGTTGGGCCCCACAGCATCCTGCTTCCAGCTCTTTGGGAAGATAAGAAACAACTCGCTCTGCACAGCGCTCTTACAGCCTACCGGGAGCATCTCTTCCAAAGGCCTGTGAAACGCAGTTTCTTTGCAGGCCTGATCTGGCTGAAGTAGGACTTCTGCTCTGGGTGTGCTACTTTGCCCTAGAGCTGAAAGGTACAACGTGCACGCTTCTTTCCAAAGGGCGAGTTGGGCCCCACAGCATCTTGCTTCCAGCTCTTTGGGAAGCTAAGAAACAACTCACTCTGCACAGTGCTCTTACAGCCTACCGGGAACATCTCTTCCAAAGGCATGAAAAATGCAGTTTCTTTGCAGGCCTTATCTCGCTGACGTGGAACTGCTTCTATGCCGTGTCCTACATCGGCCTAGAGTTGCAAGGCTCAAATCCTGCCTTGACTCCTCAAGGGCAGACAGGCCCCACAGCGTGGGGCTTCCACCTCTTTGGGCAGCTAAGAAACAACTTGCTCTGCACTGGTGTTTTACAGCCTACCGGGAACATCTCTTACAAAGGCCTGTGAAACGCAGTTTCTTTGCAGGCCTGATCTGGCTGAAGTAGAACTTCTGCTCTGGGTGTGCCACATGGCCCTAGAGCTGAAAGGCACAACGTGCAGGCTTCTTTCCAAAGGGCGAGTTGGGCCCCACAGCATCTTGCTTCCAGCTCTTTGGGAAGATAAGAAACAGCTCGCTCTGCACAGTGCTCTTACAGCCTACTGGGAACATCTCTTACAAAGGCCTGTGAAACGCAGTTTCTTCCCAGCCCTGATCTGGCTGAAGTAGAACTTCTGCTCTGCCGGGTCCTACATGGCGCTAGAGCTGCAAGGCACAAAGTCCTCCCTTTTTTCCACAAGGGTAGACAAGTCCCTCAGGTCCAGCTTCCAGCTCTTTCGGCAGCTAAGAAACAACTCGCTGTGCACAGTGCTCTTACAGCCTACCGGGAACATCTCTTCCAAATGCCTGTGAAACGCAGTTTCTTCCAAGCCCTGATCTGGCTGAAGTGGAACTTCTGATCTGGGTGTGCCACATGGCCCTAGAGCTGAAAGGCACAACGTGCACGCTTCTTTCCAAAGGGAGAGTTGGACCCCACAGCATCTTGCTTCCAGCTCTTTGGGAAGCTAAGAAACAACTCGCTCTGCACAGTGCTCTTACAGCCTACCGGGAACATCTCTTACAAAGGCCTCTGAAACGCAGTTTCTTTGCAAGCCTGATCTGGCTGAAGTAGGACTTCTGCTCTGGGTGTGCTACTTTGCCCTAGAGCTGAAAGGCACCACGTGCAGGCTTCTTTCCAAAGGGCGAGTTGGGCCCCACAGCATCCTGCTTCCAGCTCTTTGGGAAGCTAAGAAACAACTCGCTCTGCACAGTGCTCTTACAGCCTACCGGGAACATCTCTTCCAAAGGCCTGTGAAACGCAGTTTCTTTGCAGGCCTGATCTGGCTGAAGTAGAACTTCTGCTCAGGGTGTGCTACATTGGCCTGGAGCTGAAAGGCACAACCCGCAGTCTTCTTTCCAAAGGGCGAGTTGGGCCCAAAAGCATCTTCCTTCCAGCTCTTTGGGAAGCTAAGAAACAACTGGCTCTGCAGACCTCTCTTACAGCCAACTGGGAGCATCTCTTGCAAAGGCCTGAGAAATGCAGTTTCTTTGCAGGCCTTATCTCGCTGAGGTAGAACTGCTGCTATGCCATATCCTACTTCGGCCTACAGTTGCAAGGCTCAAAGTCCTGCCTTGATTCCTCAAGGGCAGACAGGCCCCACAGCGTGGGGCTTCCACCTCTTTGGGCCGCTAAGAAACAACTTGCTCTGCACTGGTGTTTTACAGCCTACAGGGAACGAGTCATACAAAGGCCTGTGAAACGCAGTTTCTTCCCAGCCCTGATCTGGCTGAAGTAGAACTTCTGCTCTGCCGGGTCCTACATGGCGCTAGAGCTGCAAGGCGCAAAGCTCTGCCTTGATTCCACAAGGGTAGACAAGTCCCTCAGGTAAAACATCCAGCTCTTTCGGCAGCTAAGAAACAACTCGCTCTGCATAGGGCTCTTAGAGCCTACCGGGAACATGTCTTACAAAGGACTGTGAAACGCAGTTTCTTCCCAGCCCTGATCTGGCTGAAGTAGAACTTCTGCTCTGGGTGTGCCACATTGACCTAGAGCTCAAAGGCACAACGTGCAGGCTTCTTAAAAAAGGGCGTGGTGGGACCCAGAGCATCTTGCTTCCAGCTCTTTGGGAAGCTAAGAAACAACTCGCTCTGCACAGCGCTCTTACAGCCTACCGAGAACATCTCTTATGAAGGCCTGTGAAACGCAGTTTCTTTGCAGGCCTGATCTGGCTGAAGTGGAACTTCTGCTCTGGGTGTGCCACATGGCCCTAGAGCTGAAAGGCACAACGTGCACGCTTCTTTCCAAAGGGAGAGTTGGGCCGCAGAGCATCTTGCTTCCAGCTCTTTGGGAAGCTAAGAAACAACTCGCTCTGCACAGTGCTCTTACAGCCTACCGGGAACATCTCTTCCAAAGGCCTGTGAAACGCAGTTTCTTTGCAGGCCTGATCTGGCTGAAGTGGAACTTCTGCTCTGGGTGTGCCACATGGCGCTAGAGCTGAAAGGCACAACGTGCAGGCTTCTTTCCAAAGGGCGTGTTGGGCCCCAAAGCCTCTTGCTTCCAGCTCTTTGGGAAGCTAAGAAACAACTCGCTCTGCAGACCTCTCTTACAGCCAACCGGGAGCATCTCTTGCAAAGGCCTGAGAAATGCAGTTTCTTTGCAGGCCTTATCTCGCTGAGGTAGAACTGCTGCTATGCCATATCCTACTTCGGCCTAGAGTTGCAAGTCTCAAAGTCCTGCCTTGATTCCTCAAGGGCAGACAGGCCCCACAGCGTGGGGCTTCCACCTCTTTGGGCCGCTAAGAAACAACTTGCTCTGCACTGGTGTTTTACAGCCTACAGTGAACGAGTCTTACAAAGGCCTGTGAAACGCAGTTTCTTCCCAGCCCTGATCTGGCTGAAGTGGAACTTCTGATCTGGGTGTGCCACATGGCCCTAGAGCTGAAAGGCACAACGTGCACGCTTCCTTCCAAAGGGAGAGTTGGGCCGCAGAGCATCTTGCTTCCAGCTCTTTGGGAAGCTAAGAAACAACTCGCTCTGCACAGTGCTCTTACATCCTACCGGGAACATCTCTTACAAAGGCCTGTGAAACGCAGTTTCTTTGCAAGCCTGATCTGGCTGAAGTAGGACTTCTGCTCTGGGTGTGCTACATTGCCCTAGAGCTGAAAGGCACAACGTGCAGGCTTCTTTCCAAAGGGCGAGTTGGGCCCCACAGCATCTTGCTTCCAGCTCTTTGGGAAGCTAAGAAACAACTCGCTCTGCACAGTGCTCTTACAGCCTACCGGGAACATCTCTTCCAAAGGCCTGTGAAACGCAGTTTCTTTGCAGGCCTGATCTGGCTGAAGTAGGACTTCTGCTCTGGGTGTGCTACTTTGCCCTAGAGCTGAAAGGCACAACGTGCAGGCTTCTTTCCAAAGGGCGAGTTGGGCCCCACAGCATCCTGCTTCCAGCTCTTTGGGAAGCTAAGAAACAACTCGCTCTGCACAGTGCTCTTACAGCCTACCGGGAACATCTCTTCCAAAGGCCTGTGAAACGCAGTTTCTTTGCAGGCCTGATCTGGCTGAAGTAGTTCTTCCGGTCTGGGTGTGCTACTTTGCCCTAGAGCTGTAAGACACAACGTGCCGGCTTCTTTCCAAAGTGCGAGTTGGGCCCCACAGCATCCTGCTTCCAGCTCTTTGGGAAGATAAGAAACAACTCGCTCTGCACAGCGCTCTTACAGCCTACCGGGAGCATCTCTTCCAAAGGCCTGTGAAACGCAGTTTCTTTGCAGGCCTGATCTGGCTGAAGTAGGACTTCTGCTCTGGGTGTGCTACTTTGCCCTAGAGCTGAAAGGTACAACGTGCACGCTTCTTTCCAAAGGGCGAGTTGGGCCCCACAGCATCTTGCTTCCAGCTCTTTGGGAAGCTAAGAAACAACTCACTCTGCACAGTGCTCTTACAGCCTACCGGGAACATCTCTTCCAAAGGCATGAAAAATGCAGTTTCTTTGCAGGCCTTATCTCGCTGACGTGGAACTGCTTCTATGCCGTGTCCTACATCGGCCTAGAGTTGCAAGGCTCAAATCCTGCCTTGACTCCTCAAGGGCAGACAGGCCCCACAGCGTGGGGCTTCCACCTCTTTGGGCAGCTAAGAAACAACTTGCTCTGCACTGGTGTTTTACAGCCTACCGGGAACATCTCTTACAAAGGCCTGTGAAACGCAGTTTCTTTGCAGGCCTGATCTGGCTGAAGTAGAACTTCTGCTCTGGGTGTGCCACATGGCCCTAGAGCTGAAAGGCACAACGTGCAGGCTTCTTTCCAAAGGGCGAGTTGGGCCCCAGAGCATCTTGCTTCCAGCTCTTTGGGAAGATAAGAAACAACTCGCTCTGCACAGTGCTCTTACAGCCTACCGGGAACATCTCTTACGAAGGCCTGTGAAACGCAGTTTCTTCCCAGCCCTGATCTGGCTGAAGTGGAACTTCTGATCTGGGTGTGCCACATGGCCCTAGAGCTGAAAGGCACAACGTGCACGCTTCTTTCCAAAGGGAGAGTTGGGCCCCACAGCATCTTGCTTCCAGCTCTTTGGGAAGCTAAGAAACAACTCGCTCTGCACAGTGCTCTTACAGCCTACCGGGAACATCTCTTCCAAAGGCCCATGAAACGCAGTTTCTTTGAAGGCCTGATCTGGCTGATGTAGGACTTCTTGTCTGGGTGTGCTACTTTGCCCTATAGCTGAAAGGCACAACGTGCAGGCTTCTTTCCAAAGGGCGAGTTGGGCCCCACAGCATCTTGCTTCCAGCTCTCTGGGAAGCTAAGAAACAACTCGCTCTGCACAGTGCTCTTACAGCCTACCGGGAACATCTCTTCCAAAGGCCTGTGAAACGCAGTTTCTTTGCAGGCCTGATCTGGCTGAAGTAGTTCTTCTGGTCTGGTGTGCTACTTTGCCCTAGAGCTGAAAGGCACAACGTGCAGGCTTCTTTCCAAAGGGCGAGTTGGGCCCCACAGCATCCTGCTTCCAGCTCTTTGGGAAGCTAAGCAACAACTCGCTCTGCACAGTGCTCTTACAGCCTACCGGGAACATCTCTTCCAAAGGCCTGTGAAACGCAGTTTCTTTGCAGGCCTGATCTGGCTGAAGTAGGTCTTCTGGTCTGGGTGTGCTACTTTGCCCTAGAGCTGAAAGGCACAACGTGCAGGCTTCTTTCCAAAGGGCGAGTTGGGCCCAGAAGCATCTTCCTTCCAGCTCTTTGGGAAGCTAAGAAACAACTGGCTCTGCAGACCTCTCTTACAGCCAACTGGGAGAATCTCTTGCAAAGGCCTGAGAAATGCAGTTTCTTTGCAGGCCTTATCTCGCTGAGGTAGAACTGCTTCTATGCCATATCCTACTTCGGCCTAGAGTTGCAAGGCTCAAAGTCCTGCCTTGATTCCTCAAGGGCAGACAGGCCCCACAGCGTGGGGCTTCCACCTCTTTGTGCCGCTAAGAAACAACTTGCTCTGCACTGGTGTTTTACAGCCTACAGGGAACGAGTCTTACAAAGGCCTGTGAAACGCAGTTTCTTCCCAGCCCTGATCTGGCTGAAGTAGAACTTCTGCTCTGCCGGGTCCTACATGGCGCTAGAGCTGCAAGGCGCAAAGCTCTGCCTTGATTCCACAAGGGTAAAGTCCATCAGGTAAAACATCCAGCTATTTTGGCAGCTAAGAAACAACTCGCTCTGCATAGGGCTCTTACAGCCTACCGGGAACATGTCTTACAAAGGACTGTGAAACGCAGTTTCTTCCCAGCCCTGATCTGGCTGAAGTAGAACTTCTGCTCTGGGTGTGCCACATTGACCTAGAGCTCAAAGGCACAACGTGCAGGCTTCTTAAAAAAGGGCGAGGTGGGACCCAGAGCATCTTGCTTCCAGCTCTTTGGGAAGCTAAGAAACAACTCGCTCTGCACAGCGCTCTTACAGCCTACCGGGAACATCTCTTACGAAGGCCTGTGAAACGCAGTTTCTTTGCAGGCCTGATCTGGCTGAAGTGGAACTTCTGCTCTGGGTGTGCCACATGGCCCTAGAGCTGAAAGGCACAACGTGCACGCTTCTTTCCAAAGGGAGAGTTGGGCCGCAGAGCATCTTGCTTCCAGCTCTTTGGGAAGCTAAGAAACAACTCGCTCTGCACAGTGCTCTTACAGCCTACTGGGAACATCTCTTCCAAAGGCCTGTGAAACGCAGTTTCTTTGCAGGCCTGATCTGGCTGAAGTGGAACTTCTGCTCTGGGTGTGCCACATGGCGCTAGAGCTGAAAGGCAAAACGTGCAGGCTTCTTTCCAAAGGGCGTGTTGGGCCCCAAAGCCTCTTGCTTCCAGCTCTTTGGGAAGCTAAGAAACAACTCGCTTTGCAGACCTCTCTTACAGCCAACCGGGAGCATCTCTTGCAAAGGCCTGAGAAATGCAGTTTCTTTGCAGGCCTTATCTCGCTGAGGTAGAACTGCTGCTATGCCATATCCTACTTCGGCCTAGAGTTGCAAGTCTCAAAGTCCTGCCTTGATTCCTCAAGGGCAGACAGGCCCCACAGCGTGGGGCTTCCACCTCTTTGGGCCGCTAAGAAACAACTTGCTCTGCACTGGTGTTTTACAGCCTACAGGGAACGAGTCTTACAAAGGCCTGTGAAACGCAGTTTCTTCCCAGCCCTGATCTGGCTGAAGTGGAACTTCTGATCTGGGTGTGCCACATGGCCCTAGAGCTGAAAGGCACAACGTGCACGCTTCTTTCCAAAGGGAGAGTTTGGCCGCAGAGCATCTTGCTTCCAGCTCTTTGGGAAGCTAAGAAACATCTCGCTCTGCACAGTGCTCTTACAGCCTACCGGGAACATCTCTTACAAAGGCCTCTGAAACGCAGTTTCTTTGCAAGCCTAATGTGGCTGAAGTAGGACTTCTGCTCTGGGTGTGCTACTTTGCCCTAGAGCTGAAAGGCACAACGTGCAGGCTTCTTTCCAAAGGGCGAGTTGGGCCCCACAGCATCTTGCTTCCAGCTCTTTGGGAAGCTAAGAAACAACACGCTCTGCACAGTGCTCTTACAGCCTAGTGGGAACATCTCTTCCAAAGGCCTGTGAAACGCAGTTTCTTTGCAGGCCTGATCTGGCTGAAGTAGGACTTCTGCTCTGGGTGAGCTACTTTGCCCTAGAGTTGAAAGGCACAACGTGCAGGCTTCTTTCCAAAGGGCGAGTTGGGCCCCACAGCATCCTGCTTCCAGCTCTTTGGGAAGCTAAGAAACAACTCGCTCTGCACAGTGCTCTTACAGCCTACCGGGAACATCTCTTCCAAAGGCCTGTGAAACGCAGTTTCTTTGCAGGCCTGATCTGGCTGAAGTAGTTCTTCTGGTCTGGGTGTGCTACTTTGCCCTAGAGCTGAAAGGCACAACGTGCAGGCTTCTTTCCAAAGGGCGAGTTGGGCCCCACAGCATCTTGCTTCCAGCTCTTTGGGAAGCTAAGAAACAACTCACTCTGCACAGTGCTCTTACAGCCTACCGGGAACATCTCTTCCAAAGGCATGAAAAATGCAGTTTCTTTGCAGGCCTTATCTCGCTGACGTGGAACTGCTGCTATGCCGTGTCCTACATCGGCCTAGAGTTGCAAGGCTCAAATCCTGCCTTGACTCCTCAAGGGCAGACAGGCCCCACAGCGTGGGGCTTCCACCTCTTTGGGCAGCTAAGAAACAACTTGCTCTGCACTGGTGTTTTACAGCCTACCGGGAACATCTCTTACAAAGGCCTGTGAAACGCAGTTTCTTTGCAGGCCTGATCTGGCTGAAGTAGAACTTCTGCTCTGGGTGTGCCACATTGACCTAGAGCTCAAAGGCACAACGTGCAGGCTTCTTAAAAAAGGGCGAGGTGGGACCCAGAGCATCTTGCTTCCAGCTCTTTGGGAAGCTAAGAAACAACTCGCTCTGCACAGCGCTCTTACAGCCTACCGGGAACATCTCTTACGAAGGCCTGTGAAACGCAGTTTCTTTGCAGGCCTGATCTGGCTGAAGTGGAACTTCTGCTCTGGGTGTGCCACATGGCCCTAGAGCTGAAAGGCACAACGTGCCGGCTTCTTTCCAAAGGGCGAGTTGGGCCCCACAGCATCTTGCTTCCAGCTCTCTGGGAAGCTAAGAAACAACTCGCTCTGCACATTGCTCTTACAGCCTACCGGGAACATCTCTTCCAAAGGCCTGTGAAACGCAGTTTCTTTGCAGGCCTGATCTGGCTGAAGTAGTTCTTCTGGTCTGGGTGTGCTACTTTGCCCTAGAGCTGAAAGGCACAACGTGCAGGCTTCTTTCCAAAGGGCGAGTTGGGCCCCACAGCATCCTGCTTCCAGCTCTTTGGGAAGCTAAGAAACAACTCGCTCTGCACAGTGCTCTTACAGCCTACCGGGAACATCTCTTCCAAAGGCCTGTGAAACGCAGTTTCTTTGCAGGCCTGATCTGGCTGAAGTAGGTCTTCTTGTCTGGGTGTGCTACTTTGCCCTAGAGCTGAAAGGCACAACGTGCAGGCTTCTTTCCAAAGGGCGAGTTGGGCCCCACAGCATCCTGCTTCCAGCTCTTTGGGAAGCTAAGAAACAACTCGCTCTGCAGACCTCTCTTACAGCCAACCGGGAGCATCTCTTGCAAAGGCCTGAGAAATGCAGTTTCTTTGCAGGCCTTATCTCGCTGAGGTAGAACTGCTGCTATGCTGTGTCCTACATCGGCCTAGAGTTGCAAGGCTCAAAGTCCTGCCTTGACTCCTCAAGGGCAGACAGGCCCCACAGCGTGGGGCTTCCACCTCTTTAGGCAGCTAAGAGACATCTTGCTCTGCTCTGGTGTTTTACAGCCTACAGGGAACGAGTCTTACAAAGACCTGTGAAACGCAGTTTCTTCCCAGCCCTGATCTGGCTGAAGTAGAACTTCTGCTCTGCCGGGTCCTACATGGCGCTAGAGCTGCAAGGCACAAAGTCCTCCCTTTTTTCCACAAGGGTAGACAAGTCCCTCAGGTCCAGCTTCCAGCTCTTTCGGCAGCTAAGAAACAACTCGCTGTGCACAGTGCTCTTACAGCCTACCGGGAACATCTCTTCCAAAGGCCTGTGAAACGCAGTTTCTTTGCAGGCCTGATCTGGCTGAAGTAGAACTTCTGCTCTGGGTGTGCCACATGGCCCTAGAGCTGAAAGGCACAACGTGCAGGCTTCTTTCCAAAGGGCGAGTTGGGCCCCAGAGCATCTTGCTTCCAGCTCTTTGGGAAGATAAGAAACAACTCGCTCTGCACAGTGCTCTGACAGCCTACTGGGAACATCTCTTACAAGGCCTTTGAAACGCAGTTTCTTTGCAGGCCTGATCTGGCTGAAGTAGAACTTCTGCTCTGGGTGTGCTACATTGGCCTGGAGCTGAAAGGCACAACCCGCAGTCTTCTTTCCAAAGGGCGAGTTGGGCCCAAAAGCATCTTCCTTCCAGCTCTTTGGGAAGCTAAGAAACAACTGGCTCTGCAGACCTCTCTTACAGCCAACTGGGAGCATCTCTTGCAAAGGCCTGAGAAATGCAGTTTCTTTGCAGGCCTTATCTCGCTGAGGTAGAACTGCTGCTATGCCATATCCTACTTCGGCCTAGAGTTGCAAGGCTCAAAGTCCTGCCTTGATTCCTCAAGGGCAGACAGGCCCCACAGCGTTGGGCTTCCACCTCTTTGGGCCGCTAAGAAACAACTTGCTCTGCACTGCTGTTTTACAGCCTACAGGGAACGAGTCTTACAAAGGCCTGTGAAACGCAGTTTCTTCCCAGCCCTGATCTGGCTGAAGTAGAACTTCTGCTCTGCCGGGTCCTACATGGCGCTAGAGCTGCAAGGCGCAAAGCTCTGCCTTGATTCCACAAGCGTAGACAAGTCCCTCAGGTAAAACATCCAGCTATTTTGGCAGCTAAGAAACAACTCGCTCTGCATAGGGCTCTTACAGCCTACCGGGAACATGTCTTACAAAGGACTGTGAAACGCAGTTTCTTCCCAGCCCTGATCTGGCTGAAGTAGAACTTCTGCTCTGGGTGTGCCACATTGACCTAGAGCTCAAAGGCACAACGTGCAGGCTTCTTAAAAAAGGGCGAGGTGGGACCCAGAGCATCTTGCTTCCAGCTCTTTGGGAAGCTAAGAAACAACTCGCTCTGCACAGCGCTCTTACAGCCTACCGGGAACATCTCTTACGAAGGCCTGTGAAACGCAGTTTCTTTGCAGGCCTGATCTGGCTGAAGTGGAACTTCTGCTCTGGGTGTGCCACATGGCCCTAGAGCTGAAAGGCACAACGTGCACGCTTCTTTCCAAAGGGAGAGTTGGGCCGCAGAGCATCTTGCTTCCAGCTCTTTGGGAAGCTAAGAAACATCTCGCTCTGCACAGTGCTCTTACAGCCTACCGGGAACATCTCTTACAAAGGCCTCTGAAACGCAGTTTCTTTGCAAGCCTAATGTGGCTGAAGTAGGTCTTCTTGTCTGGGTGTGCTACTTTGCCCTAGAGCTGAAAGGCACAACGTGCAGGCTTCTTTCCAAAGGGCGAGTTGGGCCCCACAGCATCCTGCTTCCAGCTCTTTGGGAAGCTAAGAAACAACTCGCTCTGCAGACCTCTCTTACAGCCAACCGGGAGCATCTCTTGCAAAGGCCTGAGAAATGCAGTTTCTTTGCAGGCCTTATCTCGCTGAGGTAGAACTGCTGCTATGCTGTGTCCTACATCGGCCTAGAGTTGCAAGGCTCAAAGTCCTGCCTTGACTCCTCAAGGGCAGACAGGCCCCACAGCGTGGGGCTTCCACCTCTTTAGGCAGCTAAGAAACATCTTGCTCTGCTCTGGTGTTTTACAGCCTACAGGGAACGAGTCTTACAAAGACCTGTGAAACGCAGTTTCTTCCCAGCCCTGATCTGGCTGAAGTAGAACTTCTGCTCTGCCGGGTCCTACATGGCGCTAGAGCTGCAAGGCACAAAGTCCTCCCTTTTTTCCACAAGGGTAGACAAGTCCCTCAGGTCCAGCTTCCAGCTCTTTCGGCAGCTAAGAAACAACTCGCTGTGCACAGTGCTCTTACAGCCTACCGGGAACATCTCTTCCAAAGGCCTGTGAAACGCAGTTTCTTTGCAGGCCTGATCTGGCTGAAGTAGAACTTCTGCTCTGGGTGTGCCACATGGCCCTAGAGCTGAAAGGCACAACGTGCAGGCTTCTTTCCAAAGGGCGAGTTGGGCCCCAGAGCATCTTGCTTCCAGCTCTTTGGGAAGATAAGAAACAACTCGCTCTGCACAGTGCTCTTACAGCCTACTGGGAACATCTCTTACAAGGCCTTTGAAACGCAGTTTCTTTGCAGGCCTGATCTGGCTGAAGTAGAACTTCTGCTCTGGGTGTGCTACATTGGCCTGGAGCTGAAAGGCACAACCCGCAGTCTTCTTTCCAAAGGGCGAGTTGGGCCCAAAAGCATCTTCCTTCCAGCTCTTTGGGAAGCTAAGAAACAACTGGCTCTGCAGACCTCTCTTACAGCCAACTGGGAGCATCTCTTGCAAAGGCCTGAGAAATGCAGTTTCTTTGCAGGCCTTATCTCGCTGAGGTAGAACTGCTGCTATGCCATATCCTACTTCGGCCTAGAGTTGCAAGGCTCAAAGTCTTGCCTTGATTCCTCAAGGGCAGACAGGCCCCACAGCGTTGGGCTTCCACCTCTTTGGGCCGCTAAGAAACAACTTGCTCTGCACTGCTGTTTTACAGCCTACAGGGAACGAGTCTTACAAAGGCCTGTGAAACGCAGTTTCTTCCCAGCCCTGATCTGGCTGAAGTAGAACTTCTGCTCTGCCGGGTCCTACGTGGCGCTAGAGCTGCAAGGCGCAAAGCTCTGCCTTGATTCCACAAGGGTAGACAAGTCCCTCAGGTAAAACATCCAGCTATTTTGGCAGCTAAGAAACAACTCGCTCTGCATAGGGCTCTTACAGCCTACCGGGAACATGTCTTACAAAGGACTGTGAAACGCAGTTTCTTCCCAGCCCTGATCTGGCTGAAGTAGAACTTCTGCTCTGGGTGTGCCACATTGACCTAGAGCTCAAAGGCACAACGTGCAGGCTTCTTAAAAAAGGGCGAGGTGGGACCCAGAGCATCTTGCTTCCAGCTCTTTGGGAAGCTAAGAAACAACTCGCTCTGCACAGCGCTCTTACAGCCTACCGGGAACATCTCTTACGAAGGCCTGTGAAATGCAGTTTCTTCCCAGCCCTGATCTGGCTGAAGTGGAACTTCTGCTCTGGGTGTGCCACATGGCCCTAGAGCTGAAAGGCACAACGTGCACGCTTCTTTCCAAAGGGAGAGTTGGGCCGCAGAGCATCTTGCTTCCAGCTCTTTGGGAAGCTAAGAAACAACTCGCTCTGCACAGTGCTCTTACAGCCTACCGGGAACATCTCTTCCAAAGGCCCATGAAACGCAGTTTCTTTGAAGGCCTGATCTGGCTGATGTAGGACTTCTTGTCTGGGTGTGCTACTTTGCCCTATAGCTGAAAGGCACAACGTGCAGGCTTCTTTCCAAAGGGCGAGTTGGGCCCCACAGCATCTTGCTTCCAGCTCTCTGGGAAGCTAAGAAACAACTCGCTCTGCACAGTGCTCTTACAGCCTACCGGGAACATCTCTTCCAAAGGCCTGTGAAACGCAGTTTCTTTGCAGGCCTGATCTGGCTGAAGTAGTTCTTCTGGTCTGGTGTGCTACTTTGCCCTAGAGCTGAAAGGCACAACGTGCAGGCTTCTTTCCAAAGGGCGAGTTGGGCCCCACAGCATCTTGCTTCCAGCTCTTTGGGAAGCTAAGAAACAACTCGCTCTGCACAGTGCTCTTACAGCCTACCGGGAACATCTCTTCCAAAGGCCTGTGAAACGCAGTTTCTTTGCAGGCCTGATCTGGCTGAAGTAGGACTTCTGCTCTGGGTGTGCTACTTTGCCCTAGAGCTGAAAGGCACAACGTGCAGGCTTCTTTCCAAAGGGCGAGTTGGGCCCCACAGCATCCTGCTTCCAGCTTTTTGGGAAGCTAAGAAACAACTCGCTCTGCACAGTGCTCTTACAGCCTACCGGGAACATCTCTTCCAAAGGCCTGTGAAACGCAGTTTCTTTGCAGGCCTGATCTGGCTGAAGTAGTTCTTCTGGTCTGGGTGTGCTACTTTGCCCTAGAGCTGTAAGGCACAACGTGCCGGCTTCTTTCCAAAGTGCGAGTTGGGCCCCACAGCATCTTGCTTCCAGCTCTTTGGGAAGCTAAGAAACAACTCGCTCTGCACAGTGCTCTTACAGCCTACCGGGAGCATCTCTTCCAAAGGCCTGTGAAATGCATTTTCTTTGCAGGCCTGATCTGGCTGAAGTAGGTCTTCTGGTCTGGGTGTGCTACTTTGCCCTAGAGCTGAAAGGCACAACGTGCAGGCTTCTTTCCAAAGGGCGAGTTGGGCCCCACAGCATCCTGCTTCCAGCTCTTTGGGAAGATAAGAAACAACTCGCTCTGCACAGCGCTCTTACAGCCTACCGGGAGCATCTCTTCCAAAGGCCTGTGAAACGCAGTTTCTTTGCAGGCCTGATCTGGCTGAAGTAGGACTTCTGCTCTGGGTGTGCTACTTTGCCCTAGAGCTGAAAGGTACAACGTGCACGCTTCTTTCCAAAGGGCGAGTTGGGCCCCACAGCATCTTGCTTCCAGCTCTTTGGGAAGCTAAGAAACAACTCACTCTGCACAGTGCTCTTACAGCCTACCGGGAACATCTCTTCCAAAGGCATGAAAAATGCAGTTTCTTTGCAGGCCTTATCTCGCTGACGTGGAACGGCTTCTATGCCGTGTCCTACATCGGCCTAGAGTTGCAAGGCTCAAATCCTGCCTTGACTCCTCAAGGGCAGACAGGCCCCACAGCGTGGGGCTTCCACCTCTTTGGGCAGCTAAGAAACAACTTGCTCTGCACTGGTGTTTTACAGCCTACCGGGAACATCTCTTACAAAGGCCTGTGAAACGCAGTTTCTTTGCAGGCCTGATCTGGCTGAAGTAGAACTTCTGCTCTGGGTGTGCCACATGGCCCTAGAGCTGAAAGGCACAACGTGCAGGCTTCTTTCCAAAGGGCGAGTTGGGCCCCACAGCATCTTGCTTCCAGCTCTTTGGGAAGATAAGAAACAGCTCGCTCTGCACAGTGCTCTTACAGCCTACTGGGAACATCTCTTACAAAGGCCTGTGAAACGCAGTTTCTTTGCAGGCCTGATCTGGCTGAAGTAGAACTTCTGCTCTGGGTGTGCTACATTGGCCTGGAGCTGAAAGGCACAACCCGCAGTCTTCTTTCCAAAGGGCGAGTTGGGCCCAAAAGCATCTTCCTTCCAGCTCTTTGGAAAGCTAAGAAACAACTGGCTCTGCAGACCTCTCTTACAGCCAACTGGGAGCATCTCTTGCAAAGGCCTGAGAAATGCAGTTTCTTTGCAGGCCTTATCTCGCTGAGGTAGAACTGCTGCTATGCCATATCCTACTTCGGCCTACAGTTGCAAGGCTCAAAGTCCTGCCTTGATTCCTCAAGGGCAGACAGGCCCCACAGCGTGGGGCTTCCACCTCTTTGGGCAGCTAAGAAACAACTTGCTCTGCACTGGTGTTTTACAGCTTACAGGGAACGAGTCATACAAAGGCCTTTGAAATGCAGTTTCTTCCCAGCCCTGATCTGGCTGAAGTAGAACTTCTGCTCTGCCGGGTCCTACATGGCGCTAGAGCTGCAAGGCGCAAAGCTCTGCCTTGATTCCACAAGGGTAGACAAGTCCCTCAGGTAAAACATCCAGCTATTTCGGCAGCTAAGAAACAACTCGCTCTCCATAGGGCTCTTACAGCCTTACGGGAACATGTCTTACAAAGGACTGTGAAACGCAGTTTCTTCCCAGACCTGATCTGGCTGAAGTACAACTTCTGCTCTGGGTGTGCCACATTGACCTAGAGCTCAAAGGCACAACGTGCAGGATTCTTAAAAAAGGGCGAGGTTGGACCCAGAGCATCTTGCTTCCAGCTCTTTGGGAAGCTAAGAAACAACTCGCTCTGCACAGCGCTCTTACACCCTACCGGGAACATCTCTTACG
Source organism: Equus przewalskii (assembly GCF_037783145.1). Classification (NCBI taxonomy): domain Eukaryota; kingdom Metazoa; phylum Chordata; class Mammalia; order Perissodactyla; family Equidae; genus Equus; species Equus przewalskii. The sequence goes on along the minus strand of NW_027227398.1, from coordinate 36,025 downwards.
AGGCCTGTGAAACGCAGTTTCTTTGCAGGCCTGATCTGGCTGAAGTAGGACTTCTGCTCTGGGTGTGCCACATGGCCCTAGAGCTGAAAGGAAGAACGTGCAGGCTTCTTTCCAAAGGGAGAGTTGGGCCCAACAGCATCTTGCTTCCAGGTCTTTGGGAAGCTAAGAAACAACTCGCTCTGCACAGTGCTCTTACAGCCTACCGGGAACATCTCTTCCAAAGGCCTGTGAAACGCAGTTTCTTTGCAGGCCTGATCTGGCTGAAGTGGAACTTCTGATCTGGGTGTGCCACATGGCCCTAGAGCTGAAAGGCACAACGTGCAGGCTTCTTTCCAAAGGGAGAGTTGGGCCTAAGAGCATCTTGCTTCCAGCTCTTTGGGAAGCTAAGAAACAACTCGCTCTGCAGACCTCTCTTACAGCCAACCGGGAACATCTCTTGCAAAGGCCTGAGAAATGCAGTTTCTTTGCAGGCCTTATCTCGCTGAGGTAGAACTGCTGCTATGCTGTGTCCTACATCGGCCTAGAGTTGCAAGGCTCAAAGTCCTGCCTTGACTCCTCAAGGGCAGACAGGCCCCACAGCGTGGGGCTTCCACCTCTTTAGGCAGCTAAGAAACATCTTGCTCTGCACTGGTGTTTTACAGCCTACAGGGAACGAGTCTTACAAAGACCTGTGAAACGCAGTTTCTTCCCAGCCCTGATCTGGCTGAAGTAGAACTTCTGCTCTGCCGGGTCCTACATGGCGCTAGAGCTGCAAGGCACAAAGTCCTCCCTTTTTTCCACAAGGGTAGACAAGTCCCTCAGGTCCAGCTTCCAGCTCTTTCGGCAGCTAAGAAACAACTCGCTGTGCACAGTGCTCTTACAGCCTACCGGGAACATCTCTTCCAAAGGCCTGTGAAACGCAGTTTCTTTGCAGGCCTGATCTGGCTGAAGTAGAACTTCTGCTCTGGGTGTGCCACATGGCCCTAGAGCTGAAAGGCACAACGTGCAGGCTTCTTTCCAAAGGGCGAGTTGGGCCCCAGAGCATCTTGCTTCCAGCTCTTTGGGAAGATAAGAAACAACTCGCTCTGCACAGTGCTCTTACAGCCTACTGGGAACATCTCTTCCAAAGGCCTTTGAAACGCAGTTTCTTTGCAGGCCTGATCTGGCTGAAGTAGAACTTCTGCTCTGGGTGTGCCACATGGCGCTAGAGCTGAAAGGCACAACCCGCAGTCTTCTTTCCAAAGGGCGAGTTGGGCCCAAAAGCATCTTCCTTCCAGCTCTTTGGGAAGCTAAGAAACAACTGGCTCTGCAGACCTCTCTTACAGCCAACTGGGAGCATCTCTTGCAAAGGCCTGAGAAATGCAGTTTCTTTGCAGGCCTTATCTCGCTGAGGTAGAACTGCTGCTATGCCATATCCTACTTCGGCCTAGAGTTGCAAGGCTCAAAGTCCTGCCTTGATTCCTCAAGGGCAGACAGGCCCCACAGCGTTGGGCTTCCACCTCTTTGGGCCGCTAAGAAACAACTTGCTCTGCACTGCTGTTTTACAGCCTACAGGGAACGAGTCTTACAAAGGCCTGTGAAACGCAGTTTCTTCCCAGCCCTGATCTGGCTGAAGTAGAACTTCTGCTCTGCCGGGTCCTACATGGCGCTGGAGCTGCAAGGCGCAAAGCTCTGCCTTGATTCCACAAGGGTAGACAAGTCCCTCAGGTAAAACATCCAGCTATTTTGGCAGCTAAGAAACAACTCGCTCTGCATAGGGCTCTTACAGCCTACCGGGAACATGTCTTACAAAGGACTGTGAAACGCAGTTTCTTCCCAGCCCTGATCTGGCTGAAGTAGAACTTCTGCTCTGGGTGTGCCACATTGACCTAGAGCTCAAAGGCACAACGTGCAGGCTTCTTAAAAAAGGGCGAGGTGGGACCCAGAGCATCTTGCTTCCAGCTCTTTGTGAAGCTAAGAAACAACTCGCTCTGCACAGCGCTCTTACAGCCTACCGGGAACATCTCTTACGAAGGCCTGTGAAACGCAGTTTCTTCCCAGCCCTGATCTGGCTGAAGTGGAACTTCTGATCTGGGTGTGCCACATGGCCCTAGAGCTGAAAGGCACAACGTGCACGCTTCTTTCCAAAGGGAGAGTTGGGCCGCAGAGCATCTTGCTTCCAGCTCTTTGGGAAGCTAAGAAACAACTCGCTCTGCACAGTGCTCTTACAGCCTACCGGGAACATCTCTTCCAAAGGCCCATGAAACGCAGTTTCTTTGAAGGCCTGATCTGGCTGATGTAGGACTTCTTGTCTGGGTGTGCTACTTTGCCCTATAGCTGAAAGGCACAACGTGCAGGCTTCTTTCCAAAGGGCGAGTTGGGCCCCACAGCATCTTGCTTCCAGCTCTCTGGGAAGCTAAGAAACAACTCGCTCTGCACAGTGCTCTTACAGCCTACCGGGAACATCTCTTCCAAAGGCCTGTGAAACGCAGTTTCTTTGCAGGCCTGATCTGGCTGAAGTAGTTCTTCTGGTCTGGTGTGCTACTTTGCCCTAGAGCTGAAAGGCACAACGTGCAGGCTTCTTTCCAAAGGGCGAGTTGGGCCCCACAGCATCCTGCTTCCAGCTCTTTGGGAAGCTAAGCAACAACTCGCTCTGCACAGTGCTCTTACAGCCTACCGGGAACATCTCTTCCAAAGGCCTGTGAAACGCAGTTTCTTTGCAGGCCTGATCTGGCTGAAGTAGGTCTTCTGGTCTGGGTGTGCTACTTTGCCCTAGAGCTGAAAGGCACAACGTGCAGGCTTCTTTCCAAAGGGCGAGTTGGGCCCAGAAGCATCTTCCTTCCAGCTCTTTGGGAAGCTAAGAAACAACTGGCTCTGCAGACCTCTCTTACAGCCAACTGGGAGAATCTCTTGCAAAGGCCTGAGAAATGCAGTTTCTTTGCAGGCCTTATCTCGCTGAGGTAGAACTGCTTCTATGCCATATCCTACTTCGGCCTAGAGTTGCAAGGCTCAAAGTCCTGCCTTGATTCCTCAAGGGCAGACAGGCCCCACAGCGTGGGGCTTCCACCTCTTTGTGCCGCTAAGAAACAACTTGCTCTGCACTGGTGTTTTACAGCCTACAGGGAACGAGTCTTACAAAGGCCTGTGAAACGCAGTTTCTTCCCAGCCCTGATCTGGCTGAAGTAGAACTTCTGCTCTGCCGGGTCCTACATGGCGCTAGAGCTGCAAGGCGCAAAGCTCTGCCTTGATTCCACAAGGGTAAAGTCCATCAGGTAAAACATCCAGCTATTTTGGCAGCTAAGAAACAACTCGCTCTGCATAGGGCTCTTACAGCCTACCGGGAACATGTCTTACAAAGGACTGTGAAACGCAGTTTCTTCCCAGCCCTGATCTGGCTGAAGTAGAACTTCTGCTCTGGGTGTGCCACATTGACCTAGAGCTCAAAGGCACAACGTGCAGGCTTCTTAAAAAAGGGCGAGGTGGGACCCAGAGCATCTTGCTTCCAGCTCTTTGTGAAGCTAAGAAACAACTCGCTCTGCACAGCGCTCTTACAGCCTACCGGGAACATCACTTACGAAGGCCTGTGAAACGCAGTTTCTTTGCAGGCCTGATCTGGCTGAAGTGGAACTTCTGCTCTGGGTGTGCCACATGGCCCTAGAGCTGAAAGGCACAACGTGCACGCTTCTTTCCAAAGGGAGAGTTGGGCCGCAGAGCATCTTGCTTCCAGCTCTTTGGGAAGCTAAGAAACAACTCGCTCTGCACAGTGCTCTTACAGCCTACTGGGAACATCTCTTCCAAAGGCCTGTGAAACGCAGTTTCTTTGCAGGCCTGATCTGGCTGAAGTGGAACTTCTGCTCTGGGTGTGCCACATGGCGCTAGAGCTGAAAGGCACAACGTGCAGGCTTCTTTCCAAAGGGCGTGTTGGGCCCCAAAGCCTCTTGCTTCCAGCTCTTTGGGAAGCTAAGAAACAACTCGCTTTGCAGACCTCTCTTACAGCCAACCGGGAGCATCTCTTGCAAAGGCCTGAGAAATGCAGTTTCTTTGCAGGCCTTATCTCGCTGAGGTAGAACTGCTGCTATGCCATATCCTACTTCTGCCTAGAGTTGCAAGTCTCAAAGTCCTGCCTTGATTCCTCAAGGGCAGACAGGCCCCACAGCGTGGGGCTTCCACCTCTTTGGGCCGCTAAGAAACAACTTGCTCTGCACTGGTGTTTTACAGCCTACAGGGAACGAGTCTTACAAAGGCCTGTGAAACGCAGTTTCTTCCCAGCCCTGATCTGGCTGAAGTGGAACTTCTGATCTGGGTGTGCCACATGGCCCTAGAGCTGAAAGGCACAACGTGCACGCTTCTTTCCAAAGGGAGAGTTTGGCCGCAGAGCATCTTGCTTCCAGCTCTTTGGGAAGCTAAGAAACATCTCGCTCTGCACAGTGCTCTTACAGCCTACCGGGAACATCTCTTACAAAGGCCTCTGAAACGCAGTTTCTTTGCAAGCCTAATGTGGCTGAAGTAGGACTTCTGCTCTGGGTGTGCTACTTTGCCCTAGAGCTGAAAGGCACAACGTGCAGGCTTCTTTCCAAAGGGCGAGTTGGGCCCCACAGCATCTTGCTTCCAGCTCTTTGGGAAGCTAAGAAACAACTCGCTCTGCACAGTGCTCTTACAGCCTACCGGGAACATCTCTTCCAAAGGCCTGTGAAACGCAGTTTCTTTGCAGGCCTGATCTGGCTGAAGTAGGTCTTCTTGTCTGGGTGTGCTACTTTGCCCTAGAGCTGAAAGGCACAACGTGCAGGCTTCTTTCCAAAGGGCGAGTTGGGCCCCACAGCATCCTGCTTCCAGCTCTTTGGGAAGCTAAGAAACAACTCGCTCTGCAGACCTCTCTTACAGCCAACCGGGAGCATCTCTTGCAAACGCCTGAGAAATGCAGTTTCTTTGCAGGCCTTATCTCGCTGAGGTAGAACTGCTGCTATGCTGTGTCCTACATCGGCCTAGAGTTGCAAGGCTCAAAGTCCTGCCTTGACTCCTCAAGGGCAGACAGGCCCCACAGCGTGGGGCTTCCACCTCTTTAGGCAGCTAAGAAACATCTTGCTCTGCTCTGGTGTTTTACAGCCTACAGGGAACGAGTCTTACAAAGACCTGTGAAACGCAGTTTCTTCCCAGCCCTGATCTGGCTGAAGTAGAACTTCTGCTCTGCCGGGTCCTACATGGCGCTAGAGCTGCAAGGCACAAAGTCCTCCCTTTTTTCCACAAGGGTAGACAAGTCCCTCAGGTCCAGCTTCCAGCTCTTTCGGCAGCTAAGAAACAACTCGCTGTGCACAGTGCTCTTACAGCCTACCGGGAACATCTCTTCCAAAGGCCTGTGAAACGCAGTTTCTTTGCAGGCCTGATCTGGCTGAAGTAGAACTTCTGCTCTGGGTGTGCCACATGGCCCTAGAGCTGAAAGGCACAACGTGCAGGCTTCTTTCCAAAGGGCGAGTTGGGCCCCAGAGCATCTTGCTTCCAGCTCTTTGGGAAGATAAGAAACAACTCGTTCTGCACAGTGCTCTGACAGCCTACTGGGAACATCTCTTACAAGGCCTTTGAAACGCAGTTTCTTTGCAGGCCTGATCTGGCTGAAGTAGAACTTCTGCTCTGGGTGTGCTACATTGGCCTGGAGCTGAAAGGCACAACCCGCAGTCTTCTTTCCAAAGGGCGAGTTGGGCCCAAAAGCATCTTCCTTCCAGCTCTTTGGGAAGCTAAGAAACAACTGGCTCTGCAGACCTCTCTTACAGCCAACTGGGAGCATCTCTTGCAAAGGCCTGAGAAATGCAGTTTCTTTGCAGGCCTTATCTCGCTGAGGTAGAACTGCTGCTATGCCATATCCTACTTCGGCCTAGAGTTGCAAGGCTCAAAGTCCTGCCTTGATTCCTCAAGGGCAGACAGGCCCCACAGCGTTGGGCTTCCACCTCTTTGGGCCGCTAAGAAACAACTTGCTCTGCACTGGTGTTTTACACCCTACAGGGAACGAGTCTTACAAAGGCCTGTGAAACGCAGTTTCTTCCCAGCCCTGATCTGGCTGAAGTAGAACTTCTGCTCTGCCGGGTCCTACATGGCGCTAGAGCTGCAAGGCGCAAAGCTCTGCCTTGATTCCACAAGGGTAGACAAGTCCCTCAGGTAAAACATCCAGCTATTTTGGCAGCTAAGAAACAACTCGCTCTGCATAGGGCTCTTACAGCCTACCGGGAACATGTCTTACAAAGGACTGTGAAACGCAGTTTCTTCCCAGCCCTGATCTGGCTGAAGTAGAACTTCTGCTCTGGGTGTGCCACATTGACCTAGAGCTCAAAGGCACAACGTGCAGGCTTCTTAAAAAAGGGCGAGGTGGGACCCAGAGCATCTTGCTTCCAGCTCTTTGTGAAGCTAAGAAACAACTCGCTCTGCACAGCGCTCTTACAGCCTACCGGGAACATCACTTACGAAGGCCTGTGAAACGCAGTTTCTTTGCAGGCCTGATCTGGCTGAAGTGGAACTTCTGCTCTGGGTGTGCCACATGGCCCTAGAGCTGAAAGGCACAACGTGCACGCTTCTTTCCAAAGGGAGAGTTGGGCCGCAGAGCATCTTGCTTCCAGCTCTTTGGGAAGCTAAGAAACAACTCGCTCTGCACAGTGCTCTTACAGCCTACTGGGAACATCTCTTCCAAAGGCCTGTGAAACGCAGTTTCTTTGCAGGCCTGATCTGGCTGAAGTGGAACTTCTGCTCTGGGTGTGCCACATGGCGCTAGAGCTGAAAGGCACAACGTGCAGGCTTCTTTCCAAAGGGCGTGTTGGGCCCCAAAGCCTCTTGCTTCCAGCTCTTTGGGAAGCTAAGAAACAACTCGCTTTGCAGACCTCTCTTACAGCCAACCGGGAGCATCTCTTGCAAAGGCCTGAGAAATGCAGTTTCTTTGCAGGCCTTATCTCGCTGAGGTAGAACTGCTGCTATGCCATATCCTACTTCTGCCTAGAGTTGCAAGTCTCAAAGTCCTGCCTTGATTCCTCAAGGGCAGACAGGCCCCACAGCGTGGGGCTTCCACCTCTTTGGGCCGCTAAGAAACAACTTGCTCTGCACTGGTGTTTTACAGCCTACAGGGAACGAGTCTTACAAAGGCCTGTGAAACGCAGTTTCTTCCCAGCCCTGATCTGGCTGAAGTGGAACTTCTGATCTGGGTGTGCCACATGGCCCTAGAGCTGAAAGGCACAACGTGCACGCTTCTTTCCAAAGGGAGAGTTTGGCCGCAGAGCATCTTGCTTCCAGCTCTTTGGGAAGCTAAGAAACATCTCGCTCTGCACAGTGCTCTTACAGCCTACCGGGAACATCTCTTACAAAGGCCTCTGAAACGCAGTTTCTTTGCAAGCCTAATGTGGCTGAAGTAGGACTTCTGCTCTGGGTGTGCTACTTTGCCCTAGAGCTGAAAGGCACAACGTGCAGGCTTCTTTCCAAAGGGCGAGTTGGGCCCCACAGCATCTTGCTTCCAGCTCTTTGGGAAGCTAAGAAACAACTCGCTCTGCACAGTGCTCTTACAGCCTACCGGGAACATCTCTTCCAAAGGCCTGTGAAACGCAGTTTCTTTGCAGGCCTGATCTGGCTGAAGTAGGTCTTCTTGTCTGGGTGTGCTACTTTGCCCTAGAGCTGAAAGGCACAACGTGCAGGCTTCTTTCCAAAGGGCGAGTTGGGCCCCACAGCATCCTGCTTCCAGCTCTTTGGGAAGCTAAGAAACAACTCGCTCTGCAGACCTCTCTTACAGCCAACCGGGAGCATCTCTTGCAAACGCCTGAGAAATGCAGTTTCTTTGCAGGCCTTATCTCGCTGAGGTAGAACTGCTGCTATGCTGTGTCCTACATCGGCCTAGAGTTGCAAGGCTCAAAGTCCTGCCTTGACTCCTCAAGGGCAGACAGGCCCCACAGCGTGGGGCTTCCACCTCTTTAGGCAGCTAAGAAACATCTTGCTCTGCTCTGGTGTTTTACAGCCTACAGGGAACGAGTCTTACAAAGACCTGTGAAACGCAGTTTCTTCCCAGCCCTGATCTGGCTGAAGTAGAACTTCTGCTCTGCCGGGTCCTACATGGCGCTAGAGCTGCAAGGCACAAAGTCCTCCCTTTTTTCCACAAGGGTAGACAAGTCCCTCAGGTCCAGCTTCCAGCTCTTTCGGCAGCTAAGAAACAACTCGCTGTGCACAGTGCTCTTACAGCCTACCGGGAACATCTCTTCCAAAGGCCTGTGAAACGCAGTTTCTTTGCAGGCCTGATCTGGCTGAAGTAGAACTTCTGCTCTGGGTGTGCCACATGGCCCTAGAGCTGAAAGGCACAACGTGCAGGCTTCTTTCCAAAGGGCGAGTTGGGCCCCAGAGCATCTTGCTTCCAGCTCTTTGGGAAGATAAGAAACAACTCGTTCTGCACAGTGCTCTGACAGCCTACTGGGAACATCTCTTACAAGGCCTTTGAAACGCAGTTTCTTTGCAGGCCTGATCTGGCTGAAGTAGAACTTCTGCTCTTGGTGTGCTACATTGGCCTGGAGCTGAAAGGCACAACCCGCAGTCTTCTTTCCAAAGGGCGAGTTGGGCCCAAAAGCATCTTCCTTCCAGCTCTTTGGGAAGCTAAGAAACAACTGGCTCTGCAGACCTCTCTTACAGCCAACTGGGAGCATCTCTTGCAAAGGCCTGAGAAATGCAGTTTCTTTGCAGGCCTTATCTCGCTGAGGTAGAACTGCTGCTATGCCATATCCTACTTCGGCCTAGAGTTGCAAGGCTCAAAGTCCTGCCTTGATTCCTCAAGGGCAGACAGGCCCCACAGCGTTGGGCTTCCACCTCTTTGGGCCGCTAAGAAACAACTTGCTCTGCACTGGTGTTTTACACCCTACAGGGAACGAGTCTTACAAAGGCCTGTGAAACGCAGTTTCTTCCCAGCCCTGATCTGGCTGAAGTAGAACTTCTGCTCTGCCGGGTCCTACATGGCGCTAGAGCTGCAAGGCGCAAAGCTCTGCCTTGATTCCACAAGGGTAGACAAGTCCCTCAGGTAAAACATCCAGCTATTTTGGCAGCTAAGAAACAACTCGCTCTGCATAGGGCTCTTACAGCCTACCGGGAACATGTCTTACAAAGGACTGTGAAACGCAGTTTCTTCCCAGCCCTGATCTGGCTGAAGTAGAACTTCTGCTCTGGGTGTGCCACATTGACCTAGAGCTCAAAGGCACAACGTGCAGGCTTCTTAAAAAAGGGCGAGGTGGGACCCAGAGCATCTTGCTTCCAGCTCTTTGGGAAGCTAAGAAACAACTCGCTCTGCACAGCGCTCTTACAGCCTACCGGGAACATCTCTTACGAAGGCCTGTGAAACGCAGTTTCTTTGCAGGCCTGATCTGGCTGAAGTGGAACTTCTGCTCTGGGTGTGCCACATGGCCCTAGAGCTGAAAGGCACAACGTGCACGCTTCTTTCCAAAGGGAGAGTTGGGCCGCAGAGCATCTTGCTTCCAGCTCTTTGGGAAGCTAAGAAACAACTCGCTCTGCACAGTGCTCTTACAGCCTACTGGGAACATCTCTTCCAAAGGCCTGTGAAACGCAGTTTCTTTGCAGGCCTGATCTGGCTGAAGTGGAACTTCTGCTCTGGGTGTGCCACATGGCGCTAGAGCTGAAAGGCACAACGTGCAGGCTTCTTTCCAAAGGGCGTGTTGGGCCCCAAAGCCTCTTGCTTCCAGCTCTTTGGGAAGCTAAGAAACAACTCGCTTTGCAGACCTCTCTTACAGCCAACCGGGAGCATCTCTTGCAAAGGCCTGAGAAATGCAGTTTCTTTGCAGGCCTTATCTCGCTGAGGTAGAACTGCTGCTATGCCATATCCTACTTCGGCCTAGAGTTGCAAGTCTCAAAGTCCTGCCTTGATTCCTCAAGGGCAGACAGGCCCCACAGCGTGGGGCTTCCACCTCTTTGGGCCGCTAAGAAACAACTTGCTCTGCACTGGTGTTTTACAGCCTACAGGGAACGAGTCTTACAAAGTCCTGTGAAACGCAGTTTCTTCCCAGCCCTGATCTGGCTGAAGTAGAACTTCTGCTCTGCCGGGTCCTACATGGCGCTAGAGCTGCAAGGCACAAAGTCCTCCCTTTTTTCCACAAGGGTAGACAAGTCCCTCAGGTCCAGCTTCCAGCTCTTTCGGCAGCTAAGAAACAACTCGCTGTGCACAGTGCTCTTACAGCCTACCGGGAACATCTCTTCCAAAGGCCTGTGAAACGCAGTTTCTTTGCAGGCCTGATCTGGCTGAAGTAGAACTTCTGCTCTGGGTGTGCCACATGGCCCTAGAGCTGAAAGGCACAACGTGCAGGCTTCTTTCCAAAGGGCGAGTTGGGCCCCAGAGCATCTTGCTTCCAGCTCTTTGGGAAGATAAGAAACAACTCGCTCTGCACAGTGCTCTGACAGCCTACTGGGAACATCTCTTACAAGGCCTTTGAAACGCAGTTTCTTTGCAGGCCTGATCTGGCTGAAGTAGAACTTCTGCTCTGGGTGTGCTACATTGGCCTGGAGCTGAAAGGCACAACCCGCAGTCTTCTTTCCAAAGGGCGAGTTGGGCCCAAAAGCATCTTCCTTCCAGCTCTTTGGGAAGCTAAGAAACAACTGGCTCTGCAGACCTCTCTTACAGCCAACTGGGAGCATCTCTTGCAAAGGCCTGAGAAATGCAGTTTCTTTGCAGGCCTTATCTCGCTGAGGTAGAACTGCTGCTATGCCATATCCTACTTCGGCCTAGAGTTGCAAGGCTCAAAGTCCTGCCTTGATTCCTCAAGGGCAGACAGGCCCCACAGCGTTGGGCTTCCACCTCTTTGGGCCGCTAAGAAACAACTTGCTCTGCACTGCTGTTTTACAGCCTACAGGGAACGAGTCTTACAAAGGCCTGTGAAACGCAGTTTCTTCCCAGCCCTGATCTGGCTGAAGTAGAACTTCTGCTCTGCCGGGTCCTACATGGCGCTAGAGCTGCAAGGCGCAAAGCTCTGCCTTGATTCCACAAGGGTAGACAAGTCCCTCAGGTAAAACATCCAGCTATTTTGGCAGCTAAGAAACAACTCGCTCTGCATAGGGCTCTTACAGCCTACCGGGAACATGTCTTACAAAGGACTGTGAAACGCAGTTTCTTCCCAGCCCTGATCTGGCTGAAGTAGAACTTCTGCTCTGGGTGTGCCACATTGACCTAGAGCTGAAAGGCACAACGTGCAGGCTTCTTTCCAAAGGGCGAGTTGGGCCCCACAGCATCCTGCTTCCAGCTCTTTGGGAAGCTAAGAAACAACTCGCTCTGCACAGTGCTCTTACAGCCTACCGGGAACATCTCTTCCAAAGGCCTGTGAAACGCAGTTTCTTTGCAGGCCTGATCTGGCTGAAGTAGTTCTTCTGGTCTGGGTGTGCTACTTTGCCCTAGAGCTGAAAGGCACAACGTGCCGGCTTCTTTCCAAAGGGCGAGTTGGGCCCCACAGCATCTTGCTTCCAGCTCTTTGGGAAGCTAAGAAACAACTCACTCTGCACAGTGCTCTTACAGCCTACCGGGAACATCTCTTCCAAAGGCATGAAAAATGCAGTTTCTTTGCAGGCCTTATCTCGCTGACGTGGAACTGCTGCTATGCCGTGTCCTACATCGGCCTAGAGTTGCAAGGCTCAAATCCTGCCTTGACTCCTCAAGGGCAGACAGGCCCCACAGCGTGGGGCTTCCACCACTTTGGGCAGCTAAGAAACAGCTTGCTCTGCACTGGTGTTTTACAGCCTACCGGGAACATCTCTTACAAAGGCCTGTGAAACGCAGTTTCTTTGCAGGCCTGATCTGGCTGAAGTAGAACTTCTGCTCTGGGTGTGCCACATTGACCTAGAGCTCAAAGGCACAACGTGCAGGCTTCTTAAAAAAGGGCGAGGTGGGACCCAGAGCATCTTGCTTCCAGCTCTTTGGGAAGCAAAGAAACAACTCGCTCTGCACAGCGCTCTTACAGCCTACCGGGAACATCTCTTACGAAGGCCTGTGAAACGCAGTTTCTTTGCAGGCCTGATCTGGCTGAAGTGGAACTTCTGCTCTGGGTGTGCCACATGGCCCTAGAGCTGAAAGGCACAACGTGCCGGCTTCTTTCCAAAGGGCGAGTTGGGCCCCACAGCATCTTGCTTCCAGCTCTCTGGGAAGCTAAGAAACAACTCGCTCTGCACATTGCTCTTACAGCCTACCGGGAACATCTCTTCCAAAGGCCTGTGAAACGCAGTTTCTTTGCAGGCCTGATCTGGCTGAAGTAGTTCTTCTGGTCTGTGTGTGCTACTTTGCCCTAGAGCTGAAAGGCACAACGTGCAGGCTTCTTTCCAAAGGGCGAGTTGGGCCCCACAGCATCCTGCTTCCAGCTCTTTGGGAAGCTAAGAAACAACTCGCTCTGCACAGTGCTCTTACAGCCTACCGGGAACATCTCTTCCAAAGGCCTGTGAAACGCAGTTTCTTTGCAGGCCTGATCTGGCTGAAGTAGGTCTTCTTGTCTGGGTGTGCTACTTTGCCCTAGAGCTGAAAGGCACAACGTGCAGGCTTCTTTCCAAAGGGCGAGTTGGGCCCCACAGCATCCTGCTTCCAGCTCTTTGGGAAGCTAAGAAACAACTCGCTCTGCAGACCTCTCTTACAGCCAACCGGGAGCATCTCTTGCAAAGGCCTGAGAAATGCAGTTTCTTTGCAGGCCTTATCTCGCTGAGGTAGAACTGCTGCTATGCTGTGTCCTACATCGGCCTAGAGTTGCAAGGCTCAAAGACCTGCCTTGACTCCCCAAGGGCAGACAGGCCCCACAGCGTGGGGCTTCCACCTCTTTAGGCAGCTAAGAAACATCTTGCTCTGCTCTGGTGTTTTACAGCCTACAGGGAACGAGTCTTACAAAGACCTGTGAAACGCAGTTTCTTCCCAGCCCTGATCTGGCTGAAGTAGAACTTCTGCTCTGCCGGGTCCTACATGGCGCTAGAGCTGCAAGGCACAAAGTCCTCCCTTTTTTCCACAAGGGTAGACAAGTCCCTCAGGTCCAGCTTCCAGCTCTTTCGGCAGCTAAGAAACAACTCGCTGTGCACAGTGCTCTTACAGCCTACCGGGAACATCTCTTCCAAAGGCCTGTGAAACGCAGTTTCTTTGCAGGCCTGATCTGGCTGAAGTAGAACTTCTGCTCTGGGTGTGCCACATGGCCCTAGAGCTGAAAGGCACAACGTGCAGGCTTCTTTCCAAAGGGCGAGTTGGGCCCCAGAGCATCTTGCTTCCAGCTCTTTGGGAAGCTAAGAAACAACTGGCTCTGCAGACCTCTCTTACAGCCAACTGGGAGCATCTCTTGCAAAGGCCTGAGAAATGCAGTTTCTTTGCAGGCCTTATCTCGCTGAGGTAGAACTGCTGCTATGCCATATCCTACTTCGGCCTACAGTTGCAAGGCTCAAAGTCTTGCCTTGATTCCTCAAGGGCAGACAGGCCCCACAGCGTTGGGCTTCCACCTCTTTGGGCCGCTAAGAAACAACTTGCTCTGCACTGCTGTTTTACAGCCTACAGGGAACGAGTCTTACAAAGGCCTGTGAAACGCAGTTTCTTCCCAGCCCTGATCTGGCTGAAGTAGAACTTCTGCTCTGCCGGGTCCTACATGGCGCTAGAGCTGCAAGGCGCAAAGCTCTGCCTTGATTCCACAAGGGTAGACAAGTCCCTCAGGTAAAACATCCAGCTATTTTGGCAGCTAAGAAACAACTCGCTCTGCATAGGGCTCTTACAGCCTACCGGGAACATGTCTTACAAAGGACTGTGAAACGCAGTTTCTTCCCAGCCCTGATCTGGCTGAAGTAGAACTTCTGCTCTGGGTGTGCCACATTGACCTAGAGCTCAAAGGCACAACGTGCAGGCTTCTTAAAAAAGGGCGAGGTGGGACCCAGAGCATCTTGCTTCCAGCTCTTTGGGAAGCTAAGAAACAACTCGCTCTGCACAGCGCTCTTACAGCCTACCGGGAACATCTCTTACGAAGGCCTGTGAAATGCAGTTTCTTCCCAGCCCTGATCTGGCTGAAGTGGAACTTCTGCTCTGGGTGTGCCACATGGCCCTAGAGCTGAAAGGCACAACGTGCACGCTTCTTTCCAAAGGGAGAGTTGGGCCGCAGAGCATCTTGCTTCCAGCTCTTTGGGAAGCTAAGAAACAACTCGCTCTGCACAGTGCTCTTACAGCCTACCGGGAACATCTCTTCCAAAGGCCCATGAAACGCAGTTTCTTTGAAGGCCTGATCTGGCTGATGTAGGACTTCTTGTCTGGGTGTGCTACTTTGCCCTATAGCTGAAAGGCACAACGTGCAGGCTTCTTTCCAAACGGCGAGTTGGGCCCCACAGCATCTTGCTTCCAGCTCTCTGGGAAGCTAAGAAACAACTCGCTCTGCACAGTGCTGTTACAGCCTACCGGGAACATCTCTTCCAAAGGCCTGTGAAACGCAGTTTCTTTGCAGGCCTGATCTGGCTGAAGTAGTTCTTCTGGTCTGGTGTGCTACTTTGCCCTAGAGCTGAAAGGCACAACGTGCAGGCTTCTTTCCAAAGGGCGAGTTGGGCCCCACAGCATCCTGCTTCCAGCTCTTTGGGAAGCTAAGAAACAACTCGCTCTGCACAGTGCTCTTACAGCCTACCGGGAACATCTCTTCCAAAGGCCTGTGAAACGCAGTTTCTTTGCAGGCCTGATCTGGCTGAAGTAGGTCTTCTGGTCTGGGTGTGCTACTTTGCCCTAGAGCTGAAAGGCACAACGTGCAGGCTTCTTTCCAAAGGGCGACTTGGGCCCCACAGCATCTTGCTTCCAGCTCTTTGGGAAGCTAAGAAACAACTCGCTCTGCACAGTGCTCTTACAACGTACCGGGAACATCTCTTCCAAAGGCCTGTGAAACGCAGTTTCTTTGCAGGCCTGATCTGGCTGAAGTAGATCTTCTGGTCTGGGTGTGCTACGTTGCCCTAGAGCTGAAAGGCACAACGTGCAGGCTTCTTTCCAAAGGGCGAGTTGGGCCCCACAGCATCTTGCTTCCAGCTCTTTGGGAAGCTAAGAAACAACTCGCTCTGCACAGTGCTCTTACAGCCTACCGGGAGCATCTCTTCCAAAGGCCTGTGAAACGTAGTTTCTTTGCAGGCCTGATCTGGCTGAAGTAGGACTTCTGCTCTGGGTGTGCTAATGTGCCCTAGAGCTGAAAGGCACAACGTGCAGGCTTCTTTCCAAAGGGCGAGTTGGGCCCCACAGCATCTTGCTTCCAGCTCATTGGGAAGCTAAGAAACAACTCACTCTGCACAGTGCTCTTACAGCCTACCGGGAACATCTCTTCCAAAGGCATGAAAAATGCAGTTTCTTTGCAGGCCTTATCTCGCTGACGTGGAACTGCTGCTATGCCGTGTCCTACATCGGCCTAGAGTTGCAAGGCTCAAATCCTGCCTTGACTCCTCAAGGGCAGACAGGCCCCACAGCGTGGGGCTTCCACCTCTTTGGGCAGCTAAGAAACAACTTGCTCTGCACTGGTGTTTTACAGCCTACCGGGAACGTCTCTTACAAAGGCCTGTGAAACGCAGTTTCTTTGCAGGCCTGATCTGGCTGAAGTAGAACTTCTGCTCTGGGTGTGCCACATTGACCTAGAGCTCAAAGGCACAACGTGCAGGCTTCTTAAAAAAGGGCGAGGTGGGACCCAGAGCATCTTGCTTCCAGCTCTTTGGGAAGCTAAGAAACAACTCGCTCTGCACAGCGCTCTTACAGCCTACCG
The DNA here is from genome assembly GCF_037783145.1 of Equus przewalskii. NCBI lineage: Eukaryota > Metazoa > Chordata > Mammalia > Perissodactyla > Equidae > Equus > Equus przewalskii. Next base: position 20,345 of record NW_027227398.1, on the reverse strand, counting down.
GGAACATCTCTTACGAAGGCCTGTGAAACGCAGTTTCTTTGCAGGCCTGATCTGGCTGAAGTGGAACCTCTGCTCTGGGTGTGCCACATGGCCCTAGAGCTGAAAGGCACAACGTGCCGGCTTCTTTCCAAAGGGCGAGTTGGGCCCCACAGCATCTTGCTTCCAGCTCTCTGGGAAGCTAAGAAACAACTCGCTCTGCACATTGCTCTTACAGCCTACCGGGAACATCTCTTCCAAAGGCCTGTGAAACGCAGTTTCTTTGCAGGCCTGATCTGGCTGAAGTAGTTCTTCTGGTGTGGGTGTGCTACTTTGCCCTAGAGCTGAAAGGCACAACGTGCAGGCTTCTTTCCAAAGGGCGAGTTGGGCCCCACAGCATCCTGCTTCCAGCTCTTTGGGAAGCTAAGAAACAACTCGCTCTGCACAGTGCTCTTACAGCCTACCGGGAACATCTCTTCCAAAGGCCTGTGAAACGCAGTTTCTTTGCAGGCCTGATCTGGCTGAAGTAGGTCTTCTTGTCTGGGTGTGCTACTTTGCCCTAGAGCTGAAAGGCACAACGTGCAGGCTTCTTTCCAAAGGGCGAGTTGGGCCCCACAGCATCCTGCTTCCGGCTCTTTGGGAAGCTAAGAAACAACTCGCTCTGCAGACCTCTCTTACAGCCAACCGGGAGCATCTCTTGCAAAGGCCTGAGAAATGCAGTTTCTTTGCAGGCCTTATCTCGCTGAGGTAGAACTGCTGCTATGCCATATCCTACTTCGGCCTACAGTTGCAAGGCTCAAAGTCCTGCCTTGATTCCTCAAGGGCAGACAGGCCCCACAGCGTGGGGCTTCCACCTCTTTGGGCCGCTAAGAAACAACTTGCTCTGCACTGGTGTTTTACAGCCTACAGGGAACGAGTCATACAAAGGCCTGTGAAACGCAGTTTCTTCCCAGCCCTGATCTGGCTGAAGTAGAACTTCTGCTCTGCCGGGTCCTACATGGCGCTAGAGCTGCAAGGCGCAAAGCTCTGCCTTGATTCCACAAGGGTAGACAAGTCCCTCAGGTAAAACATCCAGCTCTTTCGGCAGCTAAGAAACAACTCGCTCTGCATAGGGCTCTTAGAGCCTACCGGGAACATCTCTTCCAAAGGCATGAAAAATGCAGTTTCTTTGCAGGTCTTATCTCGCTGACGTGGAACTGCTGCTATGCCGTGTCCTACATCGGCCTAGAGTTGCAAGGCTCAAATCCTGCCTTGACTCCTCAAGGGCAGACAGGCCCCACAGCGTGGGGCTTCCACCTCTTTGGGCAGCTAAGAAACAACTTGCTCTGCACTGGTGCTTTACAGCCTACCGGGAACATCTCTTACAAAGGCCTGTGAAACGCAGTTTCTTTGCAGGCCTGATCTGGCTGAAGTAGAACTTCTGCTCTGGGTGTGCCACATGGCCCTAGAGCTGAAAGGCACAACGTGCAGGCTTCTTTCCAAAGGGCGAGTTGGGCCCCACAGCATCTTGCTTCCAGCTCTTTGGGAAGATAAGAAACAACTCGCTCTGCACAGTGCTCTTACAGCCTACTGGGAACATCTCTTACAAAGGCCTGTGAAACGCAGTTTCTTTGCAGGCCTGATCTGGCTGAAGTAGAACTTCTGCTCTGGGTGTGCTACATTGGCCTGGAGCTGAAAGGCACAACCCGCAGTCTTCTTTCCAAAGGGCGAGTTGGGCCCAAAAGCATCTTCCTTCCAGCTCTTTGGGAAGCTAAGAAACAACTGGCTCTGCAGACCTCTCTTACAGCCAACTGGGAGCATCTCTTGCAAAGGCCTGAGAAATGCAGTTTCTTTGCAGGCCTTATCTCGCTGAGGTAGAACTGCTGCTATGCCATATCCTACTTCGGCCTACAGTTGCAAGGCTCAAAGTCCTGCCTTGATTCCTCAAGGGCAGACAGGCCCCACAGCGTGGGGCTTCCACCTCTTTGGGCCGCTAAGAAACAACTTGCTCTGCACTGGTGTTTTACAGCCTACAGGGAACGAGTCTTACAAAGGCCTGTGAAACGCAGTTTCTTCCCAGCCCTGATCTGGCTGAAGTAGAACTTCTGCTCTGCCGGGTCCTACATGGCGCTAGAGCTGCAAGGCGCAAAGCTCTGCCTTGATTCCACAAGGGTAGACAAGTCCCTCAGGTAAAACATCCAGCTATTTTGGCAGCTAAGAAACAACTCGCTCTGCATAGGGCTCTTACAGCCTACCGGGAACATGTCTTACAAAGGACTGTGAAACGCAGTTTCTTCCCAGCCCTGATCTGGCTGAAGTAGAACTTCTGCTCTGGGTGTGCCACATTGACCTAGAGCTCAAAGGCACAACGTGCAGGCTTCTTAAAAAAGGGCGAGGTGGGACCCAGAGCATCTTGCTTCCAGCTCTTTGGGAAGCTAAGAAACAACTCGCTCTGCACAGCGCTCTTACAGCCTACCGGGAACATCTCTTACGAAGGCCTGTGAAACGCAGTTTCTTTGCAGGCCTGATCTGGCTGAAGTGGAACTTCTGCTCTGGGTGTGCCACATGGCCCTAGAGCTGAAAGGCACAACGTGCACGCTTCTTTCCAAAGGGAGAGTTGGGCCGCAGAGCATCTTGCTTCCAGCTCTTTGGGAAGCTAAGAAACAACTCGCTCTGCACAGTGCTCTTACAGCCTACTGGGAACATCTCTTCCAAAGGCCTGTGAAACGCAGTTTCTTTGCAGGCCTGATCTGGCTGAAGTGGAACTTCTGCTCTGGGTGTGCCACATGGCGCTAGAGCTGAAAGGCACAACGTGCAGGCTTCTTTCCAAAGGGCGTGTTGGGCCCCAAAGCCTCTTGCTTCCAGCTCTTTGGGAAGCTAAGAAACAACTCGCTTTGCAGACCTCTCTTACAGCCAACCGGGAGCATCTCTTGCAAAGGCCTGAGAAATGCAGTTTCTTTGCAGGCCTTATCTCGCTGAGGTAGAACTGCTGCTATGCCATATCCTACTTCGGCCTAGAGTTGCAAGTCTCAAAGTCCTGCCTTGATTCCTCAAGGGCAGACAGGCCCCACAGCGTTGGGCTTCCACCTCTTTGGGCCGCTAAGAAACAACTTGCTCTGCACTGGTGTTTTACAGCCTACAGGGAACGAGTCTTACAAAGGCCTGTGAAACGCAGTTTCTTCCCAGCCCTGATCTGGCTGAAGTAGAACTTCTGCTCTGCCGGGTCCTACATGGCGCTAGAGCTGCAAGGCGCAAAGCTCTGCCTTGATTCCACAAGGGTAGACAAGTCCCTCAGGTAAAACATCCAGCTATTTTGGCAGCTAAGAAACAACTCGCTCTGCATAGGGCTCTTACAGCCTACCGGGAACATGTCTTACAAAGGACTGTGAAACGCAGTTTCTTCCCAGCCCTGATCTGGCTGAAGTAGAACTTCTGCTCTGGGTGTGCCACATTGACCTAGAGCTCAAAGGCACAACGTGCAGGCTTCTTAAAAAAGGGCGAGGTGGGACCCAGAGCATCTTGCTTCCAGCTCTTTGTGAAGCTAAGAAACAACTCGCTCTGCACAGCGCTCTTACAGCCTACCGGGAACATCTCTTACGAAGGCCTGTGAAACGCAGTTTCTTCCCAGCCCTGATCTGGCTGAAGTGGAACTTCTGCTCTGGGTGTGCCACATGGCCCTAGAGCTGAAAGGCACAACGTGCACGCTTCTTTCCAAAGGGAGAGTTGGGCCGCAGAGCATCTTGCTTCCAGCTCTTTGGGAAGCTAAGAAACAACTCGCTCTGCACAGTGCTCTTACAGCCTACCGGGAACATCTCTTCCAAAGGCCTGTGAAACGCAGTTTCTTTGCAGGCCTGATCTGGCTGAAGTAGTTCTTCTGGTCTGGGTGTGCTACTTTGCCCTAGAGCTGAAAGGCACAACGTGCCGGCTTCTTTCCAAAGGGCGAGTTGGGCCCCACAGCATCTTGCTTCCAGCTCTTTGGGAAGCTAAGAAACAACTCGCTCTGCACAGTGCTCTTACAGCCTACCGGGAACATCTCTTCCAAAGGCCTGTGAAACGCAGTTTCTTTGCAGGCCTGATCTGGCTGAAGTGGAACTTCTGCTCTGGGTGTGCCACATGGCGCTAGAGCTGAAAGGCACAACGTGCAGGCTTCTTTCCAAAGGGCGTGTTGGGCCCCAAAGCCTCTTGCTTCCAGCTCTTTGGGAAGCTAAGAAACAACTGGCTCTGCAGACCTCTCTTACAGCCAACTGGGAGCATCTCTTGCAAAGGCCTGAGAAATGCAGTTTCTTTGCAGGCCTTATCTCGCTGAGGTAGAACTGCTGCTATGCCATATCCTACTTCGGCCTACAGTTGCAAGGCTCAAAGTCCTGCCTTGATTCCTCAAGGGCAGACAGGCCCCACAGCGTGGGGCTTCCACCTCTTTGGGCCGCTAAGAAACAACTTGCTCTGCACTGGTGTTTTACAGCCTACAGGGAACGAGTCATACAAAGGCCTGTGAAACGCAGTTTCTTCCCAGCCCTGATCTGGCTGAAGTAGAACTTCTGCTCTGCCGGGTCCTACATGGCGCTAGAGCTGCAAGGCGCAAAGCTCTGCCTTGATTCCACAAGGGTAGACAAGTCCCTCAGGTAAAACATCCAGCTCTTTCGGCAGCTAAGAAACAACTCGCTCTGCATAGGGCTCTTAGAGCCTACCGGGAACATGTCTTACAAAGGACTGTGAAACGCAGTTTCTTCCCAGCCCTGATCTGGCTGAAGTAGAACTTCTGCTCTGGGTGTGCCACATTGACCTAGAGCTCAAAGGCACAACGTGCAGGCTTCTTAAAAAAGGGCGAGGTGGGACCCAGAGCATCTTGCTTCCAGCTCTTTGGGAAGCTAAGAAACAACTCGCTCTGCACAGCGCTCTTACAGCCTACCGGGAACATCTCTTATGAAGGCCTGTGAAACGCAGTTTCTTTGCAGGCCTGATCTGGCTGAAGTGGAACTTCTGCTCTGGGTGTGCCACATGGCCCTAGAGCTGAAAGGCACAACGTGCACGCTTCTTTCCAAAGGGAGAGTTGGGCCGCAGAGCATCTTGCTTCCAGCTCTTTGGGAAGCTAAGAAACAACTCGCTCTGCACAGTGCTCTTACAGCCTACCGGGAACATCTCTTCCAAAGGCCTGTGAAACGCAGTTTCTTTGCAGGCCTGATCTGGCTGAAGTGGAACTTCTGCTCTGGGTGTGCCACATGGCGCTAGAGCTGAAAGGCACAACGTGCAGGCTTCTTTCCAAAGGGCGTGTTGGGCCCCAAAGCCTCTTGCTTCCAGCTCTTTGGGAAGCTAAGAAACAACTCGCTCTGCAGACCTCTCTTACAGCCAACCGGGAGCATCTCTTGCAAAGGCCTGAGAAATGCAGTTTCTTTGCAGGCCTTATCTCGCTGAGGTAGAACTGCTGCTATGCCATATCCTACTTCGGCCTAGAGTTGCAAGTCTCAAAGTCCTGCCTTGATTCCTCAAGGGCAGACAGGCCCCACAGCGTGGGGCTTCCACCTCTTTGGGCCGCTAAGAAACAACTTGCTCTGCACTGGTGTTTTACAGCCTACAGTGAACGAGTCTTACAAAGGCCTGTGAAACGCAGTTTCTTCCCAGCCCTGATCTGGCTGAAGTGGAACTTCTGATCTGGGTGTGCCACATGGCCCTAGAGCTGAAAGGCACAACGTGCACGCTTCCTTCCAAAGGGAGAGTTGGGCCGCAGAGCATCTTGCTTCCAGCTCTTTGGGAAGCTAAGAAACAACTCGCTCTGCACAGTGCTCTTACAGCCTACCGGGAACATCTCTTACAAAGGCCTGTGAAACGCACTTTCTTTGCAAGCCTGATCTGGCTGAAGTAGGACTTCTGCTCTGGGTGTGCTACATTGCCCTAGAGCTGAAAGGCACAACGTGCAGGCTTCTTTCCAAAGGGCGAGTTGGGCCCCACAGCATCTTGCTTCCAGCTCTTTGGGAAGCTAAGAAACAACTCGCTCTGCACAGTGCTCTTACAGCCTACCGGGAACATCTCTTCCAAAAGCCTGTGAAACGCAGTTTCTTTGCAGGCCTGATCTGGCTGAAGTAGGACTTCTGCTCTGGGTGAGCTACTTTGCCCTAGAGCTGAAAGGCACAACGTGCAGGCTTCTTTCCAAAGGGCGAGTTGGGCCCCACAGCATCCTGCTTCCAGCTCTTTGGGAAGCTAAGAAACAACTCGCTCTGCACAGTGCTCTTACAGCCTACCGGGAACATCTCTTCCAAAGGCCTGTGAAACGCAGTTTCTTTGCAGGCCTGATCTGGCTGAAGTAGTTCTTCTGGTCTGGGTGTGCTACTTTGCCCTAGAGCTGAAAGGCACAACGTGCCGGCTTCTTTCCAAAGGGCGAGTTGGGCCCCACAGCATCTTGCTTCCAGCTCTTTGGGAAGCTAAGAAACAACTCGCTCTGCACAGTGCTCTTACAGCCTACCGGGAGCATCTCTTCCAAAGGCCTGTGAAACGCATTTTCTTTGCAGGCCTGATCTGGCTGAAGTAGGTCTTCTGGTCTGGGTGTGCTACTTTGCCCTAGAGCTGAAAGGCACAACGTGCAGGCTTCTTTCCAAAGGGCGAGTTGGGCCCCACAGCATCCTGCTTCCAGCTCTTTTGGAAGCTAAGAAACAACTCGCTCTGCACAGTGCTCTTACAGCCTACCGGGAACATCTCTTCCAAAGGCCTGTGAAACGCAGTTTCTTTGCAGGCCTGATCTGGCTGAAGTAGGTCTTCTGGTCTGGGTGTGCTACTTTGCCCTAGAGCTGAAAGGCACAACGTGCAGGCTTCTTTCCAAAGGGCGAGTTGGGCCCCACAGCATCCTGCTTCCAGCTCTTTGGGAAGCTAAGAAACAACTCGCTCTGCAGACCTCTCTTACAGCCTACCGGGAGCATCTCTTGCAAAGGCCTGAGAAATGCAGTTTCTTTGTAGGCCTTATCTCGCTGAGGTAGAACTGCTGCTATGCTGTGTCCTACATCGGCCTAGAGTTGCAAGGCTCAAAGTCCTGCCTTGACTCCTCAAGGGCAGACAGGCCCCACAGCGTGGGGCTTCCACCTCTTTAGGCAGCTAAGAAACATCTTTCTCTGCACTGGTGTTTTACAGCCTACAGGGAATGAGTCTTACAAAGACCTGTGAAACGCAGTTTCTTCCCAGCCCTGATCTGACTGAAGTAGAACTTCTGCTCTGCCGGGTCCTACATGGCGCTAGAGCTGCAAGGCACAAAGTCCTCCCTTTTTTTCACAAGGGTAGACAAGTCCCTCAGGTCCAGCTTCCAGCTCTTTCGGCAGCTAAGAAACAACTCGCTGTGCACAGTGCTCTTACAGCCTACCGGGAACATCTCTTCCAAAGGCCTGTGAAACGCAGTTTCTTTGCAGGCCTGATCTGGCTGAAGTAGAACTTCTGCTCTGGGTGTGCCACATGGCCCTAGAGCTGAAAGGCACAACGTGCAGGCTTCTTTCCAAAGGGCGAGTTGGGCCCCACAGCATCTTGCTTCCAGCTCTTTGGGAAGATAAGAAACAACTCGCTCTGCACAGTGCTCTTACAGCCTACCGGGAACATCTCTTACGAAGGCCTTTGAAACGCAGTTTCTTTGCAGGCCTGATCTGGCTGAAGTAGAACTTCTGCTCTGGGTGTGCTACATTGGCCTGGAGCTGAAAGGCACAACCCGCAGTCTTCTTTCCAAAGGGCGAGTTGGGCCCAAAAGCATCTTCCTTCCAGCTCTTTGGGAAGCTAAGAAACAACTGGCTCTGCAGACCTCTCTTACAGCCAACTGGGAGCATCTCTTGCAAAGGCCTGAGAAATGCAGTTTCTTTGCAGGCCTTATCTTGCTGAGGTAGAACTGCTTCTATGCCATATCCTACTTCGGCCTAGAGTTGCAAGGCTCAAAGTCCTGCCTTGATTCCTCAAGGGCAGACAGGCCCCACAGCGTTGGGCTTCCACCTCTTTGGGCCGCTAAGAAACAACTTGCTCTGCACTGGTGTTTTACAGCCTACAGGGAACGAGTCTTACAAAGGCCTGTGAAACGCAGTTTCTTCCCAGCCCTGATCTGGCTGAAGTAGAACTTCTGCTCTGCCGGGTCCTACATGGCGCTAGAGCTGCAAGGCGCAAAGCTCTGCCTTGATTCCACAAGGGTAGACAAGTCCCTCAGGTAAAACATCCAGCTATTTTGGCAGCTAAGAAACAACTCGCTCTGCATAGGGCTCTTACAGCCTACCGGGAACATGTCTTACAAAGGACTGTGAAACGCAGTTTCTTCCCAGCCCTGATCTGGCTGAAGTAGAACTTCTGCTCTGGGTGTGCCACATTGACCTAGAGCTCAAAGGCACAACGTGCAGGCTTCTTAAAAAAGGGCGAGGTGGGACCCAGAGCATCTTGCTTCCAGCTCTTTGGGAAGCTAAGAAACAACTCGCTCTGCACAGCGCTCTTACAGCCTACCGGGAACATCTCTTACGAAGGCCTGTGAAACGCAGTTTCTTTGCAGGCCTGATCTGGCTGAAGTGGAACTTCTGCTCTGGGTGTGCCACATGGCCCTAGAGCTGAAAGGCACAACGTGCACGCTTCTTTCCAAAGGGAGAGTTGGGCCGCAGAGCATCTTGCTTCCAGCTCTTTGGGAAGCTAAGAAACAACTCGCTCTGCACAGTGCTCTTACAGCCTACTGGGAACATCTCTTCCAAAGGCCTGTGAAACGCAGTTTCTTTGCAGGCCTGATCTGGCTGAAGTGGAACTTCTGCTCTGGGTGTGCCACATGGCGCTAGAGCTGAAAGGCACAACGTGCAGGCTTCTTTCCAAAGGGCGTGTTGGGCCCCAAAGCCTCTTGCTTCCAGCTCTTTGGGAAGCTAAGAAACAACTCGCTTTGCAGACCTCTCTTACAGCCAACCGGGAGCATCTCTTGCAAAGGCCTGAGAAATGCAGTTTCTTTGCAGGCCTTATCTCGCTGAGGTAGAACTGCTGCTATGCCATATCCTACTTCGGCCTAGAGTTGCAAGTCTCAAAGTCCTGCCTTGATTCCTCAAGGGCAGACAGGCCCCACAGCGTTGGGCTTCCACCTCTTTGGGCCGCTAAGAAACAACTTGCTCTGCACTGGTGTTTTACAGCCTACAGGGAACGAGTCTTACAAAGGCCTGTGAAACGCAGTTTCTTCCCAGCCCTGATCTGGCTGAAGTAGAACTTCTGCTCTGCCGGGTCCTACATGGCGCTAGAGCTGCAAGGCGCAAAGCTCTGCCTTGATTCCACAAGGGTAGACAAGTCCCTCAGGTAAAACATCCAGCTATTTTGGCAGCTAAGAAACAACTCGCTCTGCATAGGGCTCTTACAGCCTACCGGGAACATGTCTTACAAAGGACTGTGAAACGCAGTTTCTTCCCAGCCCTGATCTGGCTGAAGTAGAACTTCTGCTCTGGGTGTGCCACATTGACCTAGAGCTCAAAGGCACAACGTGCAGGCTTCTTAAAAAAGGGCGAGGTGGGACCCAGAGCATCTTGCTTCCAGCTCTTTGTGAAGCTAAGAAACAACTCGCTCTGCACAGCGCTCTTACAGCCTACCGGGAACATCTCTTACGAAGGCCTGTGAAACGCAGTTTCTTCCCAGCCCTGATCTGGCTGAAGTGGAACTTCTGCTCTGGGTGTGCCACATGGCCCTAGAGCTGAAAGGCACAACGTGCACGCTTCTTTCCAAAGGGAGAGTTGGGCCGCAGAGCATCTTGCTTCCAGCTCTTTGGGAAGCTAAGAAACAACTCGCTCTGCACAGTGCTCTTACAGCCTACCGGGAACATCTCTTCCAAAGGCCTGTGAAACGCAGTTTCTTTGCAGGCCTGATCTGGCTGAAGTAGTTCTTCTGGTCTGGGTGTGCTACTTTGCCCTAGAGCTGAAAGGCACAACGTGCCGGCTTCTTTCCAAAGGGCGAGTTGGGCCCCACAGCATCTTGCTTCCAGCTCTTTGGGAAGCTAAGAAACAACTCGCTCTGCACAGTGCTCTTACAGCCTACCGGGAACATCTCTTCCAAAGGCCTGTGAAACGCAGTTTCTTTGCAGGCCTGATCTGGCTGAAGTGGAACTTCTGCTCTGGGTGTGCCACATGGCGCTAGAGCTGAAAGGCACAACGTGCAGGCTTCTTTCCAAAGGGCGTGTTGGGCCCCAAAGCCTCTTGCTTCCAGCTCTTTGGGAAGCTAAGAAACAACTCGCTCTGCAGACCTCTCTTACAGCCAACCGGGAGCATCTCTTGCAAAGGCCTGAGAAATGCAGTTTCTTTGCAGGCCTTATCTCGCTGAGGTAGAACTGCTGCTATGCCATATCCTACTTCGGCCTAGAGTTGCAAGTCTCAAAGTCCTGCCTTGATTCCTCAAGGGCAGACAGACCCCACAGCGTGGGGCTTCCACCTCTTTGGGCCGCTAAGAAACAACTTGCTCTGCACTGGTGTTTTACAGCCTACAGGGAACGAGTCTTACAAAGGCCTGTGAAACGCAGTTTCTTCCCAGCCCTGATCTGGCTGAAGTGGAACTTCTGATCTGGGTGTGCCACATGGCCCTAGAGCTGAAAGGCACAACGTGCACGCTTCTTTCCAAAGGGAGAGTTGGGCCGCAGAGCATCTTGCTTCCAGCTCTTTGGGAAGCTAAGAAACAACTCGCTCTGCACAGTGCTCTTACAGCCTACCGGGAACATCTCTTACAAAGGCCTCTGAAACGCAGTTTCTTTGCAAGCCTGATCTGGCTGAAGTAGGACTTCTGCTCTGGGTGTGCTACATTGCCCTAGAGCTGAAAGGCACCACGTGCAGGCTTCTTTCCAAAGGGCGAGTTGGGCCCCACAGCATCCTGCTTCCAGCTCTTTGTGAAGCTAAGAAACAACTCGCTCTGCACAGCGCTCTTACAGCCTACCGGGAACATCTCTTACGAAGGCCTGTGAAACGCAGTTTCTTCCCAGCCCTGATCTGGCTGAAGTGGAACTTCTGCTCTGGGTGTGCCACATGGCCCTAGAGCTGAAAGGCACAACGTGCACGCTTCTTTCCAAAGGGAGAGTTGGGCCGCAGAGCATCTTGCTTCCAGCTCTTTGGGAAGCTAAGAAACAACTCGCTCTGCACAGTGCTCTTACAGCCTACCGGGAACATCTCTTCCAAAGGCCTGTGAAACGCAGTTTCTTTGCAGGCCTGATCTGGCTGAAGTAGTTCTTCTGGTCTGGGTGTGCTACTTTGCCCTAGAGCTGAAAGGCACAACGTGCCGGCTTCTTTCCAAGGGCGAGTTGGGCCCCACAGCATCTTGCTTCCAGCTCTTTGGGAAGCTAAGAAACAACTCGCTCTGCACAGTGCTCTTACAGCCTACCGGGAACATCTCTTCCAAAGGCCTGTGAAACGCAGTTTCTTTGCAGGCCTGATCTGGCTGAAGTGGAACTTCTGCTCTGGGTGTGCCACATGGCGCTAGAGCTGAAAGGCACAACGTGCAGGCTTCTTTCCAAAGGGCGTGTTGGGCCCCAAAGCCTCTTGCTTCCAGCTCTTTGGGAAGCTAAGAAACAACTCGCTCTGCAGACCTCTCTTACAGCCAACCGGGAGCATCTCTTGCAAAGGCCTGAGAAATGCAGTTTCTTTGCAGGCCTTATCTCGCTGAGGTAGAACTGCTGCTATGCCATATCCTACTTCGGCCTAGAGTTGCAAGTCTCAAAGTCCTGCCTTGATTCCTCAAGGGCAGACAGACCCCACAGCGTGGGGCTTCCACCTCTTTGGGCCGCTAAGAAACAACTTGCTCTGCACTGGTGTTTTACAGCCTACAGGGAACGAGTCTTACAAAGGCCTGTGAAACGCAGTTTCTTCCCAGCCCTGATCTGGCTGAAGTGGAACTTCTGATCTGGGTGTGCCACATGGCCCTAGAGCTGAAAGGCACAACGTGCACGCTTCTTTCCAAAGGGAGAGTTGGGCCGCAGAGCATCTTGCTTCCAGCTCTTTGGGAAGCTAAGAAACAACTCGCTCTGCACAGTGCTCTTACAGCCTACCGGGAACATCTCTTACAAAGGCCTCTGAAACGCAGTTTCTTTGCAAGCCTGATCTGGCTGAAGTAGGACTTCTGCTCTGGGTGTGCTACATTGCCCTAGAGCTGAAAGGCACCACGTGCAGGCTTCTTTCCAAAGGGCGAGTTGGGCCCCACAGCATCCTGCTTCCAGCTCTTTGGGAAGCTAAGAAACAACTCGCTCTGCACAGTGCTCTTACAGCCTACCGGGAACATCTCTTCCAAAGGCCCGTGAAACGCAGTTTCTTTGAAGGCCTGATCTGGCTGATGTAGGACTTCTTGTCTGGGTGTGCTACTTTGCCCTATAGCTGAAAGGCACAACGTGCCGGCTTCTTTCCAAAGGGCGAGTTGGGCCACACAGCATCCTGCTTCCAGCTCTTTGGGAAGATAAGAAACAACTCGCTCTGCACAGTGCTCTTACAGCCTACCGGGAACATCTCTTCCAAAGGCCTGTGAAACGCAGTTTCATTGCAGGCCTGATCTGGCTGACGTAGGTCTTCTGGTCTGGGTGTGCTACTTTGCCCTAGAGCTGAAAGGCACAACGTGCAGGCTTCTTTCCAAAGGGCGAGTTGGGCCCCACAGCATCCTGCTTCCAGCTCTTTGGGAAGCTAAGAAACAACTCGCTCTGCAGACCTCTCTTACAGCCAACCGCGAGCATCTCTTGCAAAGGCCTGAGAAATGCAGTTTCTTTGCAGGCCTTATCTCGCTGAGGTAGAACTGCTGCTATGCTGTGTCCTACATTGGCCTAGAGTTGCAAGGCTCAAAGTCCTGCCTTGACTCCTCAAGGGCAGACAGGCCCCACAGCGTGGGGCTTCCACCTCTTTAGGCAGCTAAGAAACATCTTGCTCTGCACTGGTGTTTTACAGCCTACAGGGAACGAGTCTTACAAAGACATGTGAAACGCAGTTTCTTCCCAGCCCTGATCTGGCTGAAGTAGAACTTCTGCTCTGCCGGGTCCTACATGGCGCTAGAGCTGCAAGGCACAAAGTCCTCCCTTTTTTCCACAAGGGTAGACAAGACCCTCAGGTCCAGCTTCCAGCTCTTTCGGCAGCTAAGAAACAACTCGCTGTGCACAGTGCTCTTACAGCCTACCGGGAACATCTCTTACAAAGGCCTGTGAAACGCAGTTTCTTTGCAGGCCTGATCTGGCTGAAGTAGAACTTCTGCTCTGGGTGTGCCACATGGCCCTAGAGCTGAAAGGCACAACGTGCAGGCTTCTTTCCAAAGGGCGAGTTGGGCCCCACAGCATCTTGCTTCCAGCTCTTTGGGAAGCTAAGAAACAACTCGCTCTGCACAGTGCTCTTACAGCCTACTGGGAACATCTCTTACAAAGGCCTGTGAAACGCAGTTTCTTTGTAGGCCTGATCTGGCTGAAGTAGAACTTCTGCTCAGGGTGTGCTACATTGGCCTGGAGCTGAAAGGCACAACCCGCAGTCTTCTTTCCAAAGGGCGAGTTGGGCCCAAAAGCATCTTCCTTCCAGCTCTTTGGGAAGCTAAGAAACAACTGGCTCTGCAGACCTCTCTTACAGCCAACTGGGAGCATCTCTTGCAAAGGCCTGAGAAATGCAGTTTCTTTGCAGGCCTTATCTCGCTGAGGTAGAACTGCTGCTATGCCATATCCTACTTCGGCCTACAGTTGCAAGGCTCAAAGTCCTGCCTTGATTCCTCAAGGGCAGACAGGCCCCACAGCGTGGGGCTTCCACCTCTTTGGGCCGCTAAGAAACAACTTGCTCTGCACTGGTGTTTTACAGCCTACAGGGAACGAGTCATACAAAGGCCTGTGAAACGCAGTCTCTTCCCAGCCCTGATCTGGCTGAAGTAGAACTTCTGCTCTGCCGGGTCCTACATGGCGCTAGAGCTGCAAGGCGCAAAGCTCTGCCTTGATTCCACAAGGGTAGACAAGTCCCTCAGGTAAAACATCCAGCTCTTTCGGCAGCTAAGAAACAACTCGCTCTGCATAGGGCTCTTAGAGCCTACCGGGAACATGTCTTACAAAGGACTGTGAAACGCAGTTTCTTCCCAGCCCTGATCTGGCTGAAGTAGAACTTCTGCTCTGGGTGTGCCACATTGACCTAGAGCTCAAAGGCACAACGTGCAGGCTTCTTAAAAAAGGGCGTGGTGGGACCCAGAGCATCTTGCTTCCAGCTCTTTGGGAAGCTAAGAAACAACTCGCTCTGCACAGCGCTCTTACAGCCTACCGGGAACATCTCTTATGAAGGCCTGTGAAACGCAGTTTCTTTGCAGGCCTGATCTGGCTGAAGTGGAACTTCTGCTCTGGGTGTGCCACATGGCCCTAGAGCTGAAAGGCACAACGTGCACGCTTCTTTCCAAAGGGAGAGTTGGGCCGCAGAGCATCTTGCTTCCAGCTCTTTGGGAAGCTAAGAAACAACTCGCTCTGCACAGTGCTCTTACAGCCTACCGGGAACATCTCTTCCAAAGGCCTGTGAAACGCAGTTTCTTTGCAGGCCTGATCTGGCTGAAGTGGAACTTCTGCTCTGGGTGTGCCACATGGCGCTAGAGCTGAAAGGCACAACGTGCAGGCTTCTTTCCAAAGGGCGTGTTGGGCCCCAAAGCCTCTTGCTTCCAGCTCTTTGGGAAGCTAAGAAACAACTCGCTCTGCAGACCTCTCTTACAGCCAACCGGGAGCATCTCTTGCAAAGGCCTGAGAAATGCAGTTTCTTTGCAGGCCTTATCTCGCTGAGGTAGAACTGCTGCTATGCCATATCCTACTTCGGCCTAGAGTTGCAAGTCTCAAAGTCCTGCCTTGATTCCTCAAGGGCAGACAGGCCCCACAGCGTGGGGCTTCCACCTCTTTGGGCCGCTAAGAAACAACTTGCTCTGCACTGGTGTTTTACAGCCTACAGTGAACGAGTCTTACAAAGGCCTGTGAAACGCAGTTTCTTCCCAGCCCTGATCTGGCTGAAGTAGGAACTTCTGATCTGGGTGTGCCACATGGCCCTAGAGCTGAAAGGCACAACGTGCACGCTTCCTTCCAAAGGGAGAGTTGGGCCGCAGAGCATCTTGCTTCCAGCTCTTTGGGAAGCTAAGAAACAACTCGCTCTGCACAGTGCTCTTACAGCCTAGTGGGAACATCTCTTCCAAAGGCCTGTGAAACGCAGTTTCTTTGCAGGCCTGATCTGGCTGAAGTAGGACTTCTGGTCTGGGTGTGCTACTTTGCCCTAGAGCTGAAAGGCACAACGTGCAGGCTTCTTTCCAAAGGGCGAGTTGGGCCCCACAGCATCTTGCTTACAGCTCTTTGGGAAGCTAAGAAACAACTCGCTCTGCACAGTGCTCTTACAGCCTACCGGGAACATCTCTTCCAAAGGCCTGTGAAACGCAGTTTCTTTGCAGGCCTGATCAGGCTGAAGTAGGACTTCTGCTCTGGGTGTGCTACTTTGCCCTAGAGCTGAAAGGCACAACGTGCAGGCTTCTTTCCAAAGGGCGAGTTGGGCCCCACAGCATCTTGCTTCCAGCTCTTTGGGAAGCTAAGAAACAACTCGCTCTGCACAGTGCTCTTACAGCCTAGTGGGAACATCTCTTCCAAAGGCCTGTGAAACGCAGTTTCTTTGCAGGCCTGATCTGGCTGAAGTAGGACTTCTGCTCTGGGTGTGCTACTTTGCCCTAGAGCTGAAAGGCACAACGTGCAGGCTTCTTTCCAAAGGGCGAGTTGGGCCCCACAGCATCTTGCTTCCAGCTCTTTGGGAAGCTAAGAAACAACTCGCTCTGCACAGTGCTCTTACAGCCTAGTGGGAACATCTCTTCCAAAGGCCTGTGAAACGCAGTTTCTTTGCAGGCCTGATCTGGCTGAAGTAGGACTTCTGCTCTGGGTGTGCTACTTTGCCCTAGAGCTGAAAGGCACAACGTGCAGGCTTCTTTCCAAAGGGCGAGTTGGGCCCCACAGCATCTTGCTTCCAGCTCTTTGGGAAGCTAAGAAACAACTCGCTCTGCACAGTGCTCTTACAGCCTACCGGGAACATCTCTTCCAAAGGCCTGTGAAACGCAGTTTCTTTGCAGGCCTGATCTGGCTGAAGTAGGACTTCTGCTCTGGGTGTGCTACTTTGCCCTAGAGCTGAAAGGCACAACGTGCAGGCTTCTTTCCAAAGGGCGAGTTGGGCCCCACAGCATCTTGCTTCCAGCTCTTTGGGAAGCTAAGAAACAACTCGCTCTGCACAGTGCTCTTACAGCCTACCGGGAACATCTCTTCCAAAGGCCTGTGAAACGCAGTTTCTTTGCAGGCCTGATCTGGCTGAAGTAGGACTTCTGCTCTGGGTGTGCTACTTTGCCCTAGAGCTGAAAGGCACAACGTGCAGGCTTCTTTCCAAAGGGCGAGTTGGGCCCCACAGCATCTTGCTTCCAGCTCTTTGGGAAGCTAAGAAACAACTCGCTCTGCACAGTGCTCTTACAGCCTAGCGGGAACATCTCTTCCAAAGGCCTGTGAAACGCAGTTTCTTTGCAGGCCTGATCTGGCTGAAGTAGGACTTCTGCTCTGGGTGTGCTACTTTGCCCTAGAGCTGAAAGGCACAACGTGCAGGCTTCTTTCCAAAGGGCGAGTTGGGCCCCACAGCATCTTGCTTCCAGCTCTTTGGGAAGCTAAGAAACAACTCGCTCTGCACAGTGCTCTTACAGCCTACCGGGAACATCTCTTCCAAAGGCCTGTGAAACGCAGTTTCTTTGCAGGCCTGATCTGGCTGAAGTAGGACTTCTGCTCTGGGTGTGCTACTTTGCCCTAGAGCTGAAAGGCACAACGTGCAGGCTTCTTTCCAAAGGGCGAGTTGGGCCCCACAGCATCTTGCTTCCAGCTCTTTGGGAAGCTAAGAAACAACTCGCTCTGCACAGTGCTCTTACAGCCTAGCGGGAACATCTCTTCCAAAGGCCTGTGAAACGCAGTTTCTTTGCAGGCCTGATCTGGCTGAAGTAGGACTTCTGCTCTGGGTGTGCTACTTTGCCCTAGAGCTGAAAGGCACAACGTGCAGGCTTCTTTCCAAAGGGCGAGTTGGGCCCCACAGCATCTTGCTTCCAGCTCTTTGGGAAGCTAAGAAACAACTCGCTCTGCACAGTGCTCTTACAGCCTAGTGGGAACATCTCTTCCAAAGGCCTGTGAAACGCAGTTTCTTTGCAGGCCTGATCTGGCTGAAGTAGGACTTCTGCTCTGGGTGTGCTACTTTGCCCTAGAGCTGAAAGGCACAACGTGCAGGCTTCTTTCCAAAGGGCGAGTTGGGCCCCACAGCATCTTGCTTCCAGCTCTTTGGGAAGCTAAGAAACAACTCGCTCTGCACAGTGCTCTTACAGCCTACCGGGAACATCTCTTCCAAAGGCCTGTGAAACGCAGTTTCTTTGCAGGCCTGATCTGGCTGAAGTAGGACTTCTGCTCTGGGTGTGCTACTTTGCCCTAGAGCTGAAAGGCACAACGTGCAGGCTTCTTTCCAAAGGGCGAGTTGGGCCCCACAGCATCTTGCTTCCAGCTCTTTGGGAAGCTAAGAAACAACTCGCTCTGCACAGTGCTCTTACAGCCTAGTGGGAACATCTCTTCCAAAGGCCTGTGAAACGCAGTTTCTTTGCAGGCCTGATCTGGCTGAAGTAGGACTTCTGCTCTGGGTGTGCTACTTTGCCCTAGAGCTGAAAGGCACAACGTGCAGGCTTCTTTCCAAAGGGCGAGTTGGGCCCCACAGCATCTTGCTTCCAGCTCTTTGGGAAGCTAAGAAACAACTCGCTCTGCACAGTGCTCTTACAGCCTAGTGGGAACATCTCTTCCAAAGGCCTGTGAAACGCAGTTTCTTTGCAGGCCTGATCTGGCTGAAGTAGGACTTCTGCTCTGGGTGTGCTACTTTGCCCTAGAGCTGAAAGGCACAACGTGCAGGCTTCTTTCCAAAGGGCGAGTTGGGCCCCACAGCATCTTGCTTCCAGCTCTTTGGGAAGCTAAGAAACAACTCGCTCTGCACAGTGCTCTTACAGCCTAGTGGGAACATCTCTTCCAAAGGCCTGTGAAACGCAGTTTCTTTGCAGGCCTGATCTGGCTGAAGTAGGACTTCTGCTCTGGGTGTGCTACTTTGCCCTAGAGCTGAAAGGCACAACGTGCAGGCTTCTTTCCAAAGGGCGAGTTGGGCCCCACAGCATCTTGCTTCCAGCTCTTTGGGAAGCTAAGAAACAACTCGCTCTGCACAGTGCTCTTACAGCCTACCGGGAACATCTCTTCCAAAGGCCTGTGAAACGCAGTTTCTTTGCAGGCCTGATCTGGCTGAAGTAGGACTTCTGCTCTGGGTGTGCTACTTTGCCCTAGAGCTGAAAGGCACAACGTGCAGGCTTCTTTCCAAAGGGCGAGTTGGGCCCCACAGCATCTTGCTTCCAGCTCTTTGGGAAGCTAAGAAACAACTCGCTCTGCACAGTGCTCTTACAGCCTACCGGGAACATCTCTTCCAAAGGCCTGTGAAACGCAGTTTCTTTGCAGGCCTGATCTGGCTGAAGTAGGACTTCTGCTCTGGGTGTGCTACTTTGCCCTAGAGCTGAAAGGCACAACGTGCAGGCTTCTTTCCAAAGGGCGAGTTGGGCCCCACAGCATCTTGCTTCCAGCTCTTTGGGAAGCTAAGAAACAACTCGCTCTGCACAGTGCTCTTACAGCCTAGTGGCAACATCTCTTCCAAAGGCCTGTGAAACGCAGTTTCTTTGCAGGCCTGATCTGGCTGAAGTAGGACTTCTGCTCTGGGTGTGCTACTTTGCCCTAGAGCTGAAAGGCACAACGTGCAGGCTTCTTTCCAAAGGGCGAGTTGGGCCCCACAGCATCTTGCTTCCAGCTCTTTGGGAAGCTAAGAAACAACTCGCTCTGCACAGTGCTCTTACAGCCTAGTGGGAACATCTCTTCCAAAGGCCTGTGAAACGCAGTTTCTTTGCAGGCCTGATCTGGCTGAAGTAGGACTTCTGCTCTGGGTGTGCTACTTTGCCCTAGAGCTGAAAGGCACAACGTGCAGGCTTCTTTCCAAAGGGCGAGTTGGGCCCCACAGCATCTTGCTTCCAGCTCTTTGGGAAGCTAAGAAACAACTCGCTCTGCACAGTGCTCTTACAGCCTAGTGGCAACATCTCTTCCAAAGGCCTGTGAAACGCAGTTTCTTTGCAGGCCTGATCTGGCTGAAGTAGGACTTCTGCTCTGGGTGTGCTACTTTGCCCTAGAGCTGAAAGGCACAACGTGCAGGCTTCTTTCCAAAGGGCGAGTTGGGCCCCACAGCATCTTGCTTCCAGCTCTTTGGGAAGCTAAGAAACAACTCGCTCTGCACAGTGCTCTTACAGCCTACCGGGAACATCTCTTCCAAAGGCCTGTGAAACGCAGTTTCTTTGCAGGCCTGATCTGGCTGAAGTAGGACTTCTGCTCTGGGTGTGCTACTTTGCCCTAGAGCTGAAAGGCACAACGTGCAGGCTTCTTTCCAAAGGGCGAGTTGGGCCCCACAGCATCTTGCTTCCAGCTCTTTGGGAAGCTAAGAAACAACTCGCTCTGCACAGTGCTCTTACAGCCTACCGGGAACATCTCTTCCAAAGGCCTGTGAAACGCAGTTTCTTTGCAGGCCTGATCTGGCTGAAGTAGGACTTCTGCTCTGGGTGTGCTACTTTGCCCTAGAGCTGAAAGGCACAACGTGCAGGCTTCTTTCCAAAGGGCGAGTTGGGCCCCACAGCATCTTGCTTCCAGCTCTTTGGGAAGCTAAGAAACAACTCGCTCTGCACAGTGCTCTTACAGCCTACCGGGAACATCTCTTCCAAAGGCCTGTGAAACGCAGTTTCTTTGCAGGCCTGATCTGGCTGAAGTAGGACTTCTGCTCTGGGTGTGCTACTTTGCCCTAGAGCTGAAAGGCACAACGTGCAGGCTTCTTTCCAAAGGGCGAGTTGGGCCCCACAGCATCTTGCTTCCAGCTCTTTGGGAAGCTAAGAAACAACTCGCTCTGCACAGTGCTCTTACAGCCTACCGGGAACATCTCTTCCAAAGGCCTGTGAAACGCAGTTTCTTTGCAGGCCTGATCTGGCTGAAGTAGGACTTCTGCTCTGGGTGTGCTACTTTGCCCTAGAGCTGAAAGGCACAACGTGCAGGCTTCTTTCCAAAGGGCGAGTTGGGCCCCACAGCATCTTGCTTCCAGCTCTTTGGGAAGCTAAGAAACAACTCGCTCTGCACAGTGCTCTTACAGCCTACCGGGAACATCTCTTCCAAAGGCCTGTGAAACGCAGTTTCTTTGCAGGCCTGATCTGGCTGAAGTAGGACTTCTGCTCTGGGTGTGCTACTTTGCCCTAGAGCTGAAAGGCACAACGTGCAGGCTTCTTTCCAAAGGGCGAGTTGGGCCCCACAGCATCTTGCTTCCAGCTCTTTGGGAAGCTAAGAAACAACTCGCTCTGCACAGTGCTCTTAGCAATACGTG
>NW_027227396.1:0-59144 GCF_037783145.1 Equus przewalskii | reverse complement strand
CCCGAACAGACGCTAAACACCTGCCAGACCCGTCGGAACAACCTGCCGAGCACGCCGGAGCCACCTGCTCGACTCGCCGGAACCACCTACCTGACATGCCCAAATCACCAGCCGGGTATGCCAGAACCACTTGGCGGACACTCCGGAATCATCTGCCGGACATGCCGGAACCAGCTCTCAGACACACCAGAACCACGTGCCGGAGACGCCGGAAGCACCTGCCGAGCATGCCGGAGCCACCTGCTCGACTCGCCAGAAACACCTGCCGGACACGCCAAAATCACCTGCCGGGTACGCCAGAACCACCTGGCGGACACTCCGAAACCACCTGTCGCGCATGCCGGAACCACCTCTCAGACGTGCCGGAAGCACGTGCCGGACACGCCGGAATCACCTACCGGACAGACCGGAACCACCTGCCGAGCACGCCGGAGCCACCTGTTCGACTCGCTGGAACCACCTGCCGGAAGGCCAATATCAACTGCTGGCTATGCCAGTACCACCTGGGGGACGGTCCGGAATCACCTGCCAGCCATGGCGGAACCACCTCTCAGACGTACCAGAACCACCTGCCGGAGAAGCTGGAAACACGTCCTGGACAGTCTGGAACCACTTGCCGGCCAAGCCTGAACCACCTGCCAAGCACAACGGAACAACCTGCCAGACACGCCAAAATCACCTGCGTGTTATGCCAGAACCACTTGGAGGACTCTCTGGGATGACCTGCCGGGCATGCCGGAACCACCTCTCAGACGTGCCAGAACCATGTGGCGGACAGTCCAGAATCACCTGTTGGGCATGAGCAACCACCTCTGAGACGTACCAGAACCACATGCTGTGCAGGCTGGAACCACCTACCGGACAGACCAGAATCACCTTTCGGGCATGCCGGAAGTACCTGTCAGATGTGCCAGAAACTCGTGCCGGATATGCTGGAAGCACCTGCCAAGCACGTTGGAACCACCTGCTCAACTCGCCTGAACCACCTGCCGGACATGCCAAAATCACCTGCCGACTATGCCAGAACCACTTGGCGAACACTCCGGAATCACTTGCCGGGCATGCATGAACCACCTCTCAGACATGACAGAACCCCGTGCCAATGACCCCGGAAGCACCAGCCGAGCACGCCGGAACCACCTGCTCGACTCGCCAGAACCACCTGCCGATCACGCAAAAATCACCTGCCGGCTACGCCACAACCAGTTGGTGAACACTTTGGAATCACCTGCCAGGCTTGCTGGAACCACCTGCCAGTCATGCCAAAATCACCTGCCAACTACGCCAGAACCGCTTGGCGGACACTGCGGAAACACCTGTCGGGCCGGCTGGAACCACATCTCAGACGTGCCAGAAACGTGTTCATGAGATGCTGGAACCACACCCCGAACAGACGGATACCACCTGCCAGAACCGCCTGAACCACCTGCTGAGCACGCCGGAACCACCTGCTCGACTCACCGGTACCACCTCCCTGACACGCCAAAATCACCTGCTGGGTATGCCAGAACCACTTGGCGGACACTCCGGAATCATCTGCCGGACATGCCAGAACCAGCTCTCAGACACACCAGAACCAAGTGCCGGAGACGCCGGAAGCACCTGCCGAGCATGCCGGAGCCACCTGCTCGACTCGCCAGAAACACCTGCCGGACACGCCAAAATCACCTGCCGTGTATGCCAGAACCACCTGGCGGACACTACGGAATCACCTGCCGCGCATGCCGGAACCACATCTCAGACGTGCCGGAAGCACGTGCCGGACACGCCGGAAACACCTACCGGACAGACCGGAACCACCTGCCAAGAACGCCGGAGCCACCTGTTCGACTCGCTGGAACCACCTGCCGGACAGGCCAATATCAACTGCTGGCTATGCCAGAACCACCTGGGGGACAGTCCGGGATGACCTGCCAGCCATGGCGGAACCACCTCTCAGACGTACCAGAACCACCTGCCGGAGAAGCTGGAAACACGTCCTGGACAGACTGGAACCACGTGACGGCCATGCCTGAACCACCTGCCGAGCACGGCGGAACCACCTGCCGGACACGCCAAAATCACCTGCGGGCTACGCCAGAACCACTTGGACGACTCTCCGAAATGACCTGCCGGGCATGTTGGAACCACCTCTCAGACGTGCCAGAAGCACGTGGCGGACAGTCCGGAATCACCCGTTGGGCATACGCAACCACCTCTGAGACGTACCAGAACCACGTGCCGTGCACGCCGGAACCACCTACCGGACAGACCGGAATCAACTTTTGGGCATGCCGGAACCACCAGTCAGATGTGCCAGAAACACGTGCCGGAGACGCCGGAAGCACCTGCCGAGCACGTCGCAAGCACCTGCTCAACTCGCCTGAACCACCTGCCGGACTCGCCAAAATCACCTGCCCGCTACACCAGCACCACTTCGGGGAGAAGCCGGAATCACGTGAGGGGCATGCCGGCACAGCCTCTCAGACTGAACCTCGTGCCGGACACCACAGAACCACCTGCCGGACAGACCGGAACCACCTGCCGCACACGCCGGAACCACCGGCTCGACCCGCCGGAACGACCGCTGGACATGCAAAATCACCTGCCGGCTACGCCGGAAACACTTGGCGAACACTCCGGAATCACCTGCCGGGCATGCCGGAACCACCTCTCAGATATGCCAGCACCACGTGCCAATGACCCCGGAAGCACCTGCCGAGCACGCCGGAACCACCTGCTCGACTCGCCAGAACCACCTGCCGGACACGCAAAAATCACCTGCCGGCTACGCCACAACCAGTTGGGGAACACTTCGGAATCACCTGCCGGGCTTGCTGGAACCACCTGCCGGTCATGCCAAAATCACCTGCCAACTACGCCAGGACCACTTGGCGGACACTGTGGAAACACCTGTCGGGCCGGCCGGAACCACATCTCAGACGTGCCAGAACCATGTGCATGAGATGCTGGAACCACACCCCGAACAGACGCTAAACACCTGCCAGACCCGTCGGAACAACCTGCCGAGCACGCCGGAGCCACCTGCTCGACTCGCCGGAACCACCTACCTGACATGCCCAAATCACCAGCCGGGTATGCCAGAACCACTTGCCGGACACTCCGGAATCATCTGCCGGACATGCCGGAACCAGCTCTCAGACACACCAGAACCACGTGCCGGAGACGCCGGAAGCACCTGCCGAGCATGCCGGAGCCACCTGCTCGACTCGCCAGAAACACCTGCCGGACACGCCAAAATCACCTGCCGGGTACGCCAGAACCACCTGGCGGACACTCCGAAACCACCTGTCGCGCATGCCGGAACCACCTCTCAGACGTGCCGGAAGCACGTGCCGGACACGCCGGAATCACCTACCGGACAGACCGGAACCACCTGCCGAGCACGCCGGAGCCACCTGTTCGACTCGCTGGAACCACCTGCCGGAAGGCCAATATCAACTGCTGGCTATGCCAGTACCACCTGGGGGACGGTCCGGAATCACCTGCCAGCCATGGCGGAACCACCTCTCAGACGTACCAGAACCACCTGCCGGAGAAGCTGGAAACACGTCCTGGACAGTCTGGAACCACTTGCCGGCCAAGCCTGAACCACCTGCCAAGCACAACGGAACAACCTGCCAGACACGCCAAAATCACCTGCGTGTTATGCCAGAACCACTTGGAGGACTCTCTGGGATGACCTGCCGGGCATGCCGGAACCACCTCTCAGACGTGCCAGAACCATGTGGCGGACAGTCCGGAATCACCTGTTGGGCATGCGCAACCACCTCTGAGACGTACCAGAACCACATGCCGTGCAGGCTGGAACCACCTACCGGACAGACCGCAATCACCTTTCGGGCATGCCGGAACCACCTGTCAGATGTGCCAGAAACACGTGCCGGAGACGCCGGAAGCACCTGCCAAGCACGTCGCAACCACCTGCTCAACTCGCCTGAACCACCTGCCGGACATGCCAAAATCACCTGCCGACTATGCCAGAACCACTTGGCGAACACTCCGGAATCACTTGCCGGGCATGCAGCAACCACCTCTCAGACATGCCAGAACCCCGTGCCAATGACCCCGGAAGCACCAGCCGAGCACGCCGGAACCACCTGCTCGACTCGCCAGAACCACCTGCCGATCACGCAAAAATCACCTGCCGGCTACGCCACAACCAGTTGGTGAACACTTTGGAATCACCTGCCAGGCTTGCTGGAACCACCTGCCAGTCATGCCAAAATCACCTGCCAACTATGCCAGAACCGCTTGGCGGACACTGCGGAAACACCTGTCGGGCCGGCTGGAACCACATCTCAGACGTGCCAGAAACGTGTTCATGAGATGCTGGAACCACACCCCGAACAGACGGATAACACCTGCCAGAACCGCCTGAACCACCTGATGAGCACGCCGGAACCACCTGCTCGACTCACCGGTACCACCTCCCTGACACGCCAAAATCACCTGCTGGGTATGCCAGAACCACTTGGCGGACACTCCGGAATCATCTGCCGGACATGCCGGAACCAGCTCTCAGACACACCAGAACCTAGTGCCGGAGACGCCGGAAGCACCTGCCGAGCATGCCGGAGCCACCTGCTCGACTTGCCAGAAACACCTGCCGGACACGCCAAAATCCCCTGCCGGCTATGCCAGAACCACCTGGCGGACACTACGGAATCACCTGCCGCGCATGCCGGAACCACCTCTCAGACGTGCCGGAAGCACGTGCCGGACACGCCGGAAACACCTACCGGACAGACCGGAACCACCTGCCAAGAACGCCGGAGCCACCTGTTCGACTCGCTGGAACCACCTGCCGGACAGGCCAATATCAACTGCTGGCTATGCCAGAACCACCTGAGGGACAGTCCGGGATCACCTGCCAGCCATGGCGGAACCACCTCTCAGACGTACCAGAACCACCTGCCGGAGAAGCTGGAAACACGTCCTGGACAGACTGGAACCACGTGACGGCCATGCCTGAACCACCTGCCAAGCACGGCGGAACCACCTGCCGGACACGCCAAAATCACCTGCGGGCTACGCCAGAACCACTTGGACAACTCTCCGAAATGACCTGCCGGGCATGTTGGAACCACCTCTCAGACGTGCCAGAAGCACGTGGCGGACAGTCCGGAATCACCTGTTGGGCATACGCAACCACCTCTGAGACGTACGAGAACCACGTGCCGTGCACGCCGGAACCTCCTACCGGACAGACCGGAATCAACTTTTGGGCATGCCGGAACCGCCAGTCAGATGTGCCAGAAACACGTGCCGGAGACGCCAGTAGCACCTGCCGAGCACGTTGCAAGCACCTGCTCAACTCGCCTGAACCACCTGCCGGACTCGCCAAAATCACCTGTCCGCTACACCAGCACCACTTCGGGGAGAAGCCGGAATCACGTGAGGGGCATGCCGGCACAGCCTCTCAGACTGAACCTCGTGCCGGACACCACAGAACCACCTGCCGGACAGACCGGAACCACCTGCCGCACACGCCGGAACCACCGGCTCGACCCGCCGGAACGACCGCTGGACATGCAAAATCACCTGCCGGCTACGCCGGAAACACTTGGCGAACACTCCGGAATCACCTGCCGGGCATGCCGGAACCACCTCTCAGATATGCCAGCACCACGTGCCAATGACCCCGGAAGCACCTGCCGAGCACGCCGGAACCACCTGCTCGACTCGCCAGAACCACCTGCCGGACACGCAAAAATCACCTGCCGGCTACGCCACAACCAGTTGGGGAACACTTCGGAATCACCTGCCGGGCTTGCTGGAACCACCTGCCGGTCATGCCAAAATCACCTGCCAACTACGCCAGGACCACTTGGCGGACACTGTGGAAACACCTGTCGGGCCGGCCGGAACCACATCTCAGACGTGCCAGAACCATGTGCATGAGATGCTGGAACCACACCCCGAACAGACGCTAAACACCTGCCAGACCCGTCGGAACAACCTGCCGAGCACGCCGGAGCCACCTGCTCGACTCGCCGGAACCACCTACCTGACATGCCCAAATCACCAGCCGGGTATGCCAGAACCACTTGGCGGACACTCCGGAATCATCTGCCGGACATGCCGGAACCAGCTCTCAGACACACCAGAACCACGTGCCGGAGACGCCGGAAGCACCTGCCGAGCATGCCGGAGCCACCTGCTCGACTCGCCAGAAACACCTGCCGGACACGCCAAAATCACCTGCCGGGTACGCCAGAACCACCTGGCGGACACTCCGAAACCACCTGTCGCGCATGCCGGAACCACCTCTCAGACGTGCCGGAAGCACGTGCCGGACACGCCGGAATCACCTACCGGACAGACCGGAACCACCTGCCGAGCACGCCGGAGCCACCTGTTCGATTCGCTGGAACCACCTGCCGGAAGGCCAATATCAACTGCTGGCTATGCCAGTACCACCTGGGGGACGGTCCGGAATCACCTGCCAGCCATGGCGGAACCACCTCTCAGACGTACCAGAACCACCTGCCGGAGAAGCTGGAAACACGTCCTGGACAGTCTGGAACCACTTGCCGGCCAAGCCTGAACCACCTGCCAAGCACAACGGAACAACCTGCCAGACACGCCAAAATCACCTGCGTGTTATGCCAGAACCACTTGGAGGACTCTCTGGGATGACCTGCCGGGCATGCCGGAACCACCTCTCAGACGTGCCAGAACCATGTGGCGGACAGTCCGGAATCACCTGTTGGGCATGCGCAACCACCTCTGAGACGTACCAGAACCACATGCCGTGCACGCTGGAACCACCTACCGGACAGACCGGAATCAACTTTTGGGCATGCCGGAACCACCAGTCAGATGTGCCAGAAACACGTGCCGGAGACGCCGGAAGCACCTGCCGAGCACGTCGCAAGCACCTGCTCAACTCGCCTGAACCACCTGCCGGACACGCCAAAATCACCTGCCCGCTACACCAGCACCACTTCGGGGACAAGCCGGAATCTCGTGAGGGGCATGCCGGCACAGCCTCTCAGACTGAACCTCGTGCCGGACACCACAGAACCACCTGCCGGACAGACCGGAACCACCTGCCGCACACGCCGGAACCACCGGCTCGACCCGCCGGAACGACCGCTGGACATGCAAAATCACCTGCCGGCTACGCCGGAAACACTTGGCGAACACTCCGGAATCACCTGCCGGGCATGCCGGAACCACCTCTCAGATATGCCAGAACCACGTGCCAATGACCCTGGAAGCACCTGCCGAGCACGCCGGAACCACCTGCTCGACTCGCCAGAACCACCTGCCGGACACGCAAAAATCACCTGCCGCCTACGCCACAACCAGTTGGGGAACACTTCGGAATCACCTGCCGGGCTTGCTGGAACCACCTGCCGGTCATGCCAAAATCACCTGCCAACTACGCCAGTACCACTTGGCGGACACTGTGGAAACACCTGTCGGGCCGGCCGGAACCACATCTCAGACGTGCCAGAACCATGTGCATGAGATGCTGGAATCACACCCCGAACAGACGGAAAACACCTGCCAGACCCGTCTGAACAACCTGCCGAGCACGCCGGAGCCACCTGCTCGACTCGCCGGAACCACCTACCTGACATGCCCAAATCACCAGCCGGGTATGCCAGAACCACTTGGCGGACACTCCGGAATCATCTGCCGGACATGCCGGAACCAGCTCTCAGACACACCAGAACCACGTGCCGGAGACGCCGGAAGCACCTGCCGAGCATGCCGGAGCCACCTGCTCGACTCGCCAGAAACACCTGCCGGACACGCCAAAATCACCTGCCGGGTACGCCAGAACCACCTGGCGGACACTCCGAAACCACCTGCCGCGCATGCCGGAACCACCTCTCAGACGTGCCGGAAGCACGTGCCGGACACGCCGGAATCACCTACCGGACAGACCGGAAAGACCTGCCGAGCACGCCGGAGCCACCTGTTCGACTCGCTGGAACCACCTGCCGGACAGGCCAATATCAACTGCTGGCTATGCCAGAACCACCTGGGGGACGGTCCGGAATCACCTGCCAGCCATGGCAGAACCACCTCTCAGACGTACCAGAACCACCTGCCGGAGAAGCTGGAAACACATCCTGGACAGACTGGAACCACGTGATGGGCATGCCTGAACCACCTGCCGAGCACGGCGGAACCACCCGCCGGACACGCCAAAATCACCTGCGGGCTACGCCAGAACCACTTGGTCGACTCTCCGAAATGACCTGCCGGGCATGTTGGAACCACCTCTCAGACGTGCCAGAAGCACGTATCGGACAGTCCGGAATCACCCGTTGGGCATACGCAACCACCTCTGAGACGTACCAGAACCACGTGCCGTGCACGCCGGAACCACCTACCGGACAGACCGGAATCAACTTTTGGGCATGCCGGAACCACCAGTCAGATGTGCCAGAAACACGTGCCGGAGACGCCGGAAGCACCTGCCGAGCACGTCGCAAGCACCTGCTCAACTCGCCTGAACCACCTGCCGGACACGCCAAAATCACCTGCCCGCTACACCAGCACCACTTCGGGGACAAGCCGGAATCACGTGAGGGGCATGCCGGCACAGCCTCTCAGACTGAACCTCGTGCCGGACACCACAGAACCACCTGCCGGACAGACCGGAACCACCTGCCGGACACGCCGGAACCACCGGCTCGACCCGCCGGAACGACCGCTGGACATGCAAAATCACCTGCCGGCTACGCCGGAAACACTTGGCGAACACTCCGGAATCACCTGCCGGGCATGCCGGAACCACCTCTCAGATATGCCAGAACCACGTGCCAATGACCCTGGAAGCACCTGCCGAGCACGCCGGAACCACCTGCTCGACTCGCCAGAACCACCTGCCGGACACGCAAAAATCACCTGCCGCCTACGCCACAACCAGTTGGGGAACACTTCGGAATCACCTGCCGGGCTTGCTGGAACCACCTGCCGGTCATGCCAAAATCACCTGCCAACTACGCCAGGACCACTTGGCGGACACTGTGGAAACACCTGTCGGGCCGGCCGGAACCACATCTCAGACGTGCCAGAACCATGTGCATGAGATGCTGGAATCACACCCCGAACAGACGGAAAACACCTGCCAGACCCGTCTGAACAACCTGCCGAGCACGCCGGAGCCACCTGCTCGACTCGCCGGAACCACCTACCTGACATGCCCAAATCACCAGCCGGGTATGCCAGAACCACTTGGCGGACACTCCGGAATCATCTGCCGGACATGCCGGAACCAGCTCTCAGACACACCAGAACCACGTGCCGGAGACGCCGGAAGCACCTGCCGAGCATGCCGGAGCCACCTGCTCGACTCGCCAGAAACACCTGCCGGACACGCCAAAATCACCTGCCGGGTACGCCAGAACCACCTGGCGGACACTCCGAAACCACCTGCCGCGCATGCCGGAACCACCTCTCAGACGTGCCGGAAGCACGTGCCGGACACGCCGGAATCACCTACCGGACAGACCGGAAAGACCTGCCGAGCACGCCGGAGCCACCTGTTCGACTCGCTGGAACCACCTGCCGGACAGGCCAATATCAACTGCTGGCTATGCCAGAACCACCTGGGGGACGGTCCGGAATCACCTGCCAGCCATGGCGGAACCACCTCTCAGACGTACCAGAACCACCTGCCGGAGAAGCTGGAAACACATCCTGGACAGACTGGAACCACGTGATGGGCATGCCTGAACCACCTGCCGAGCACGGCGGAACCACCCGCCGGACACGCCAAAATCACCTGCGGGCTACGCCAGAACCACTTGGTCGACTCTCCGAAATGACCTGCCGGGCATGTTGGAACCACCTCTCAGACGTGCCAGAAGCACGTATCGGACAGTCCGGAATCACCCGTTGGGCATACGCAACCACCTCTGAGACGTACCAGAACCACGTGCCGTGCACGCCGGAACCACCTACCGGACAGACCGGAATCAACTTTTGGGCATGCCGGAACCACCAGTCAGATGTGCCAGAAACACGTGCCGGAGACGCCGGAAGCACCTGCCGAGCACGTCGCAAGCACCTGCTCAACTCGCCTGAACCACCTGCCGGACACGCCAAAATCACCTGCCCGCTACACCAGCACCACTTCGGGGACAAGCCGGAATCACGTGAGGGGCATGCCGGCACAGCCTCTCAGACTGAACCTCGTGCCGGACACCACAGAACCACCTGCCGGACAGACCGGAACCACCTGCCGGACACGCCGGAACCACCGGCTCGACCCGCCGGAACGACCGCTGGACATGCAAAATCACCTGCCGGGTACGCCGGAAACACTTGGCGAACACTCCGGAATCACCTGCCGGGCATGCCGGAACCACCTCTCAGATATGCCAGAACCACGTGCCAATGACCCTGGAAGCACCTGCCGAGCACGCCGGAACCACCTGCTCGACTCGCCAGAAACACCTGCCGGACACGCCAAAATCACCTGCCGGGTACGCCAGAACCACCTGGCGGACACTCCGAAACCACCTGCCGCGCATGCCGGAACCACCTCTCAGACGTGCCGGAAGCACGTGCCGGACACGCCGGAATCACCTACCGGACAGACCGTAAAGACCTGCCGAGCACGCCGGAGCCACCTGTTCGACTCGCTGGAACCACCTGCCGGACAGGCCAATATCAACTGCTGGCTATGCCAGAACCACCTGGGGGACGGTCCGGAATCACCTGCCAGCCATGGCGGAACCACCTCTCAGACGTACCAGAACCACCTGCCGGAGAAGCTGGAAACACGTCCTGGACTGACTGGAACCACGTGACGGCCATGCCTGAACCACCTGCCGAGCACGGCGGAACCACCTGCCGGACACGCCAAAATCACCTTCGTGTTATGCCAGAACCACTTGGAGGACTCTCTGGGATGACCTGCCGGGCATGCCGGAACCACCTCTCAGACGTGCCAGAACCATGTGGCGGACAGTCCGGAATCACCTGTTGGGCATGCGCAACCACCTCTGAGATGTACCAGAACCACATGACATGCAGGCTGGAACCACCTACCGGACAGACCGGAATCACCTTTCGGGCATGCCGGAACTACCTGTCAGATGTGCAAGAAACACGTGCCGGAGACGCCGGAAGCACCTGCCCAGCACGTTGGAACCACCTGCTCAACTCGCCTGAACCACCTGCCGGACATGCCAAAATCACCTGCCGACTATGCCAGAACCACTTGGCGAACACTCCGGAATCACTTGCCGGGCATGCAGGAACCACCTCTCAGACATGCCAGAACCCCGTGCCAATGACCCCGGAAGCACCAGCCGAGCACGCCGGAACCACCTGCTCGACTCGCCAGAACCACCTGCCGATCACGCAAAAATCACCTGCCGGCTACGCCACAACCAGTTGGTGAACACTTTGGAATCACCTGCCAGGCTTGCTGGAACCACCTGCCAGTCATGCCAAAATCACCTGCCAACTATGCCAGAACCGCTTGGCGGACACTGCGGAAACACCTGTCGGGCCGGCTGGAACCACATCTCAGACGTGCCAGAAACGTGTTCATGAGATGCTGGAACCACACCCCGAACAGACGGATACCACCTGTCAGAACCGCCTGAACCACCTGCTGAGCACGCCGGAACCACCTGCTCGACTCACCGGTACCACCTCCCTGACACGCCAAAATCACCTGCTGGGTATGCCAGAACCACTTGGCGGACACTCCGGAATCATCTGCCGGACATGCCGGAACCAGCTCTCAGACACACCAGAACCAAGTGTCGGAGACGCCGGAAGCACCTGCCGAGCATGCCGGAGCCACCTGCTCGACTCGCCAGAAACACCTGCCGGACACGCCAAAATCACCTGCGGGCTATGCCAGAACCACTTGGACGACTCTCCGAAATGACCTGCCGGGCATGTTGGAACCACCTGTCAGACGTGCCAGAAGCACGTGGCACACAGTCCGGAATCACCCGTTGGGCATACGCAACCACCTCTGAGACGTACCAGAACCACGTGCCGTGCACGCCGGAACCACCTACCGGACAGACCGGAATCAACTTTTGGGCATGCCGGAACCACCAGTCAGATGTGCCAGAAACACGTGCCGGAGACGCCGGAAGCACCTGCCGAGCACGTCGCAACCACCTGCTCAACTCGCCTGAACCACCTGCCGGACACGCCAAAATCACCTGCCCGCTACACCAGCACCATTTCGGGGAGAAGCCGGAATCACGTGAGGGGCATGCCGGCACAGCCTCTCAGACTGAACCTCGTGCCGGACACCACAGAACCACCTGCCGGACAGACCGGAACCACCTGCCGGACACCCCGGAACCACCGGCTCGACCCGCCGGAACGACCGCTGGACATGCAAAATCACCTGCCGGCTACGCCGGAAACACTTGGCGAACACTCCGGAATCACCTGCCGGGCATGCCGGAACCACCTCTCAGATATGCCAGAACCACGTGCCAATGACCCCGCAAGCACCTGCCGAGCACGCCGGAACCACCTGCTCGACTCGCCAGAACCACCTGCCGGACACGCCAAAATCACCTGCCGGCTACGCCACAACCAGTTGGGGAACACTTCGGAATCACCTGCCGGGCTTGCTGGAACCACCTGCCGGTCATGCCAAAATCACCTGCCAACTACGCCAGTACCACTTGGCGGACACTGTGGAAACACCTGTCGGGCCGGCCGGAACCACATCTCAGACGTGCCAGAACAATGTGCATGAGATGCTGGAACCACACCCCGAACAAACGGAAAACACCTGCCAGACCCGTCTGAACAACGTGCCGAGCACGCCGGAGCCACCTGCTCGACTCGCCGGAACCACCTACCTGACATGCCCAAATCACCAGCCGGGTATGCCAGAACCACTTGGCGGACACTCCGGAATCATCTGCCGGACATGCCGGAACCAGCTCTCAGACACACCAGAACCACGTGCCGGAGACGCCGGAAGCACCTGCCGAGCATGCCGGAGCCACCTGCTCGACTCGCCAGAAACACCTGCCGGACACGCCAAAATCACCTGCCGGGTACGCCAGAACCACCTGGCGGACACTCCGAAACCACCTGTCGCGCATGCCGGAACCACCTCTCAGACGTGCCGGAAGCACGTGCCGGACACGCCGGAATCACCTACCGGACAGACCGGAACCACCTGCCGAGCACGCCGGAGCCACCTGTTCGACTCGCTGGAACCACCTGCCGGACAGGCCAATATCAACTGCTGGCTATGCCAGAACCACCTGGGGGACGGTCCGGAATCACCTGCCAGCCATGGCGGAACCACCTCTCA
Organism: Equus przewalskii; assembly: GCF_037783145.1. Taxonomy (NCBI): domain Eukaryota; kingdom Metazoa; phylum Chordata; class Mammalia; order Perissodactyla; family Equidae; genus Equus; species Equus przewalskii. The sequence continues at coordinate 45,862 of NW_027227396.1, read as the reverse complement.
GACGTACCAGAACCACCTGCCGGAGAAGCTGGAAACACGTCCTGGACAGTCTGGAACCACCTGCCGGCCAAGCCTGAACCACCTGCCAAGCACAACGGAACAACCTGCCAGACACGCCAAAATCACCTGCGTGTTATGCCAGAACCACTTGGAGGACTCTCTGGGATGACCTGCCGGGCATGCCGGAACCACCTCTCAGACGTGCCAGAACCATGTGGCGGACAGTCCGGAATCACCTGTTGGGCATGCGCAACCACCTCTGAGACGTACCAGAACGACATGCCGTGCAGGCTGGAACCACCTACCGGACAGACCGGAATCACCTTTCGGGCGTGCCGGAACCACCTGTCAGATGTGCCAGAAACACGTGCCGGAGACGCCGGAAGCACCTGCCAAGCACGTTGGAACCACCTGCTCAACTCGCCTGAACCACCTGCCGGACATGCCAAAATCACCTGCCGACTATGCCAGAACCACTTGGCGAACACTCCGGAATCACTTGCCGGGCATGCAGGAACCACCTCTCAGACATGCCAGAACCCCGTGCCAATGACCCCGGAAGCACCAGCCGAGCACGCCGGAACCACCTGCTCGACTCGCCAGAACCACCTGCCGATCACGCAAAAATCACCTGCCGGCTACGCCACAACCAGTTGGTGAACACTTTGGAATCACCTGCCAGGCTTGCTGGAACCACCTGCCAGTCATGCCAAAATCACCTGCCAACTACGCCAGAACCGCTTGGCGGACACTGCGGAAACACCTGTCGGGCCGGCTGGAACCACATCTCAGACGTGCCAGAAACGTGTTCATGAGATGCTGGAACCACACCCCGAACAGACGGATACCACCTGCCAGAACCGCCTGAACCACCTGCTGAGCACGCCGGAACCACCTGCTCGACTCACCGGTACCACCTCCCTGACACGCCAAAATCACCTTATGGGTATGCCAGGAAAACTTGGCGGACACTCCGGAATCATCTGCCGGACATGCCGGAACCAGCTCTCAGACACACCAGAAGCAAGTGCCGGAGACCCCGGAAGCACCTGCCGAGCATGCCGGAGCCACCTGCTCGACTCGCCAGAAACACCTGCCGGACACACCAAAATCACCTGCCGGGTACGCCAGAACCACCTGGCGGACACTCCGAAACCACCTGTCGTGCATGCCGGAACCACCTCTCAGGCGTGCCGGAAGCACGTGCCGGACACACCGGAATCACCTACCGGTCAGACCGGAACCACCTGCCGAGCACTCCGGAGCCACCTGTTCGACTCGCTGGAACCACCTGCCGGACAGGCCAATATCAACTGCTGGCTATGCCAGAACCACCTGGGGGACAGTCCGGGATCACCTGCCAGCCATGGCGGAACCACCTCTCAGACGTACCAGAACCACCTGCCGGAGAAGCTGGAAACACGTCCTGGACAGACTGGAACCACGTGACGGCCATGCCTGAACCACCTGCCGAGCACGGCGGAACCACCCGACGGACACGCCAAAATCACCTGCGGGCTACGCCAGAACCACTTGGACGACTCTCCGAAATGACCTGCCGGGCATGTTGGAACCACCTCTCAGACGTGCCAGAAGCACGTGGCGGACAGTCCGGAATCACCTGTTGGGCAACCGCAACCACCTCTGAGACGTACCAGAACCACGTGCCGTGCACGCCAGAACCACCTACCGGACAGACCGGAATCAACTTTTGGGAATGCCGGAACCACTAGTCAGATGTGCCAGAAACACGTGCCGGAGACGCCGGAAGCACCTGCCGAGCACGTCGCAACCACCTGCTCAACTCGCCGGAACCACCTGCCGGACACGCCAAAATCACCTGCCCGCTACACCAGCACCACCTCGGGGACAAGCCGGAATCACGTGAGGGGCATGCCGGCACAGCCTCTCAGACTGAACCTCGTGCCGGACACCACAGAACCACCTGCCGGACAGACCGGAACCACCTGCCGGACACGCCGGAACCACCGGCTCGACCCGCTGGAACGACCGCTGGACATGCAAAATCACCTGCCGGCTACGCCAGAAACACTTGGCGAACACTCCGGAATCACCTGCCGGGCATGCCGGAACCACCTCTCAGATATGCCAGAACCACGTGCCAATGACCCCGCAAGCACCTGCCGAGCACGCCGGAACCACCTGCTCGACTCGCCAGAACCACCTGCCAGACACGCAAAAATCACCTGCCGGCTACGCCACAACCAGTTGGGGAACACTTCGGAATCACCTGCCGGGCTTGCTGGAACCACCTGCCGGTCATGCCCAAATCACCTGCCAACTACGCCAGTACCACTTGGCGGACACTGTGGAAACACCTGTCGGGCCGGCCGGAACCACATCTCACACGTGCCAGAACCATGTGCATGAGATGCTGGAACCACACCCCGAACAGACGGAAAACACCTGCCAGACCCGTCTGAACAACGTGCCGAGCACGCCGGAGCCACCTGCTCGACTCGCCGGAACCACCTACCTGACATGCCCAAATCACCAGCCGGGTATGCCAGAACCACTTGGCGGACACTCCGGAATCATCTGCCGGACATGCCGGAACCAGCTCTCAGACACACCAGAACCACGTGCCGGAGACCCCGGAAGCACCTGCCGAGCATGCCGGAGCCACCTGCTCGACTCGCCAGAAACACCTGCCGGACACGCCAAAATCACCTGCCGGGTACGCCAGAACCACCTGGCGGACACTCCGAAACCACCTGTCGCGCATGCCGGAACCACCTCTCAGACGTGCCGGAAGCACGTGCCGGACACGCCGGAATCACCTACCGGACAGACCGGAACCACCTGCCGAGCACGCCGGAGCCACTTGTTCGACTCGCTGGAACCACCTGCCGGAAGGCCAATATCAACTGCTGGCTATGCCAGTACCACCTGGGGGACGGTCCGGAATCACCTGCCAGCCATGGCGGAACCACCTCTCAGACGTACCAGAACCACCTGCCGGAGAAGCTGGAAACACGTCCTGGACAGTCTGGAACCACTTGCCGGCCAAGCCTGAACCACCTGCCAAGCACAACGGAACAACCTGCCAGACACGCCAAAATCACCTGCGTGTTATGCCAGAACCACTTGGAGGACTCTCTGGGATGACCTGCCGGGCATGCCGGAACCACCTCTCAGACGTGCCAGAACCATGTGGCGGACAGTCCGGAATCACCTGTTGGGCATGCGCAACCACCTCTGAGACGTACCAGAACCACATGCCGTGCAGGCTGGAACCACCTACCGGACAGACCGGAATCACCTTTCGGGCATGCCGGAACCACCTGTCAGATGTGCCAGAAACACGTGCCGGAGACGCCGGAAGCACCTGCCAAGCACGTCGCAACCACCTGCTCAACTCGCCTGAACCACCTGCCGGACATGCCAAAATCACCTGCCGACTATGCCAGAACCACTTGGCGAACACTCCGGAATCACTTGCCGGGCATGCAGCAACCACCTCTCAGACATGCCAGAACCCCGTGCCAATGACCCCGGAAGCACCAGCCGAGCACGCCGGAACCACCTGCTCGACTCGCCAGAACCACCTGCCGATCACGCAAAAATCACCTGCCGGCTACGCCACAACCAGTTGGTGAACACTTTGGAATCACCTGCCAGGCTTGCTGGAACCACCTGCCAGTCATGCCAAAATCACCTGCCAACTACGCCAGAACCGCTTGGCGGACACTGCGGAAACACCTGTCGGGCCGGCTGGAACCACATCTCAGACGTGCCAGAAACGTGTTCATGAGATGCTGGAACCACACCCCGAACAGACGGATACCACCTGCCAGAACCGCCTGAACCACCTGCTGAGCACGACGGAACCACCTGCTCGACTCACCGGTACCACCTCCCTGACACGCCAAAATCACCTGCTGGGTATGCCAGAACCACTTGGCGGACACTCCGGAATCATCTGCCGGACATGCCGGAACCAGCTCTCAGACACACCAGAAGCAAGTGCCGGAGACCCCGGAAGCACCTGCCGAGCATGCCGGAGCCACCTGCTCGACTCGCCAGAAACACCTGCCGGACACACCAAAATCACCTGCCGGGTACGCCAGAACCACCTGGCGGACACTCCGAAACCACCTGTCGTGCATGCCGGAACCACCTCTCAGACGTGCCGGAAGCACGTGCCGGACACACCGGAATCACCTACCGGTCAGACCGGAACCACCTGCCGAGCACTCCGGAGCCACCTGTTCGACTCGCTGGAACCACCTGCCGGACAGGCCAATATCAACTGCTGGCTATGCCAGAACCACCTGGGGGACAGTCCGGGATCACCTGCCAGCCATGGCGGAACCACCTCTCAGACGTACCAGAACCACCTGCCGGAGAAGCTGGAAACACGTCCTGGACAGACTGGAACCACGTGACGGCCATGCCTGAACCACCTGCCGAGCACGGCGGAACCACCCGCCGGACACGCCAAAATCACCTGCGGGCTACGCCAGAACCACTTGGTCGACTCTCCGAAATGACCTGCCGGGCATGTTGGAACCACCTCTCAGACGTGCCAGAAGCACGTGGCGGACAGTCCGGAATCACCCGTTGGGCATACGCAACCACCTCTGAGACGTACCAGAACCACGTGCCGTGCACGCCGGAACCACCTACCGGACAGACCGGAATCAACTTTTGGGCATGCCGGAACCACCAGTCAGATGTGCCAGAAACACGTGCCGGAGACGCCGGAAGCACCTGCCGAGCACGTCGCAAGCACCTGCTCAACTCGCCTGAACCACCTGCCGGACACGCCAAAATCACCTGCCCGCTACACCAGCACCACTTCGGGGACAAGCCGGAATCACGTGAGGGGCATGCCGGCACAGCCTCTCAGACTGAACCTCGTGCCGGACACCACAGAACCACCTGCCGGACAGACCGGAACCACCTGCCGGACACGCCGGAACCACCGGCTCGACCCGCCGGAACGACCGCTGGACATGCAAAATCACCTGCCGGCTACGCCAGAAACACTTGGCGAACACTCCGGAATCACCTGCCGGGCATGCCGGAACCACCTCTCAGATATGCCAGAACCACGTGCCAATGACCCTGGAAGCACCTGCCGAGCACGCCGGAACCACCTGCTCGACTCGCCAGAACCACCTGCCGGACACGCAAAAATCACCTGCCGCCTACGCCACAACCAGTTGGGGAACACTTCGGAATCACCTGCCGGGCTTGCTGGAACCACCTGCCGGTCATGCCAAAATCACCTGCCAACTACGCCAGTACCACTTGGCGGACACTGTGGAAACACCTGTCGGGCCGGCCGGAACCATATCTCAGACGTGCCAGAACCATGTGCATGAGATGCTGGAATCACACCCCGAACAGACGGAAAACACCTGCCAGACCCGTCTGAACAACCTGCCGAGCACGCCGGAGCCACCTGCTCGACTCGCCGGAACCACCTACCTGACATGCCCAAATCACCAGCCGGGTATGCCAGAACCACTTGGCGGACACTCCGGAATCATCTGCCGGACATGCCGGAACCAGCTCTCAGACACACCAGAACCACGTGCCGGAGACGCCGGAAGCACCTGCCGAGCATGCCGGAGCCACCTGCTCGACTCGCCAGAAACACCTGCCGGACACGCCAAAATCACCTGCCGGGTACGCCAGAACCACCTGGCGGACACTCCGAAACCACCTGCCGCGCATGCCGGAACCACCTCTCAGACGTGCCGGAAGCACGTGCCGGACACGCCGGAATCACCTACCGGACAGACCGGAAAGACCTGCCGAGCACGCCGGAGCCACCTGTTCGACTCGCTGGAACCACCTGCCGGACAGGCCAATATCAACTGCTGGCTATGCCAGAACCACCTGGGGGACGGTCCGGAATCACCTGCCAGCCATGGCAGAACCACCTCTCACACGTACCAGAACCACCTGCCGGAGAAGCTGGAAACACATCCTGGACAGACTGGAACCACGTGATGGGCATGCCTGAACCACCTGCCGAGCACGGCGGAACCACCCGCCGGACACGCCAAAATCACCTGCGGGCTACGCCAGAACCACTTGGTCGACTCTCCGAAATGACCTGCCGGGCATGTTGGAACCACCTCTCAGACGTGCCAGAAGCACGTATCGGACAGTCCGGAATCACCCGTTGGGCATACGCAACCACCTCTGAGACGTACCAGAACCACGTGCCGTGCACGCCGGAACCACCTACCGGACAGACCGGAATCAACTTTTGGGCATGCCGGAACCACCAGTCAGATGTGCCAGAAACACGTGCCGGAGACGCCGGAAGCACCTGCCGAGCACGTCGCAAGCACCTGCTCAACTCGCCTGAACCACCTGCCGGACACGCCAAAATCACCTGCCCGCTACACCAGCACCACTTCGGGGACAAGCCGGAATCACGTGAGGGGCATGCCGGCACAGCCTCTCAGACTGAACCTCGTGCCGGACACCACAGAACCACCTGCCGGACAGACCGGAACCACCTGCCGGACACGCCGGAACCACCGGCTCGACCCGCCGGAACGACCGCTGGACATGCAAAATCACCTGCCGGCTACGCCGGAAACACTTGGCGAACACTCCGGAATCACCTGCCGGGCATGCCGGAACCACCTCTCAGATATGCCAGAACCACGTGCCAATGACCCTGGAAGCACCTGCCGAGCACGCCGGAACCACCTGCTCGACTCGCCAGAACCACCTGCCGGACACGCAAAAATCACCTGCCGGCTACGCCACAACCAGTTGGGGAACACTTCGGAATCACCTGCCGGGCTTGCTGGAACCACCTGCCGGTCATGCCAAAATCACCTGCCAACTACGCCAGTACCACTTGGCGGACACTGTGGAAACACCTGTCGGGCCGGCCGGAACCACATCTCAGACGTGCCAGAACCATGTGCATGAGATGCTGGAACCACACCCCGAACAGACGGAAAACACCTGCCAGACCCATCTGAACAACCTGCCGAGCACGCCGGAGCCACCTGCTCGACTCGCCGGAACCACCTACCTGACATGCCCAAATCACCAGCCGGGTATGCCAGAACCACTTGGCGGACACTCCGGAATCATCTGCCGGACATGCCGGAACCAGCTCTCAGACACACCAGAACCACGTGCCGGAGACGCCGGAAGCACCTGCCGAGCATGCAGGAGCCACCTGCTCGACTCGCCAGAAACACCTGCCGGACACGCCAAAATCACCTGCCGGGTACGCCAGAACCACCTGGCGGACACTCCGAAACCACCTGCCGCGCATGCCGGAACCACCTCTCAGACGTGCCGGAAGCACGTGCCGGACACGCCGGAATCACCTACCGGACAGACCGTAAAGACCTGCCGAGCACACCGGAGCCACCTGTTCGACTCGCTGGAACCAACTGCCGGACAGGCCAATATCAACTGCTGGCTATGCCAGAACCACCTGGGGGACGGTCCGGAATCACCTGCCAGCCATGGCGGAACCACCTCTCAGACGTACCAGAACCACCTGCCGGAGAAGCTGGAAACACGTCCTGGACTGACTGGAACCACGTGACGGCCATGCCTGAACCACCTGCCGAGCACGGCGGAACCACCTGCCGGACACGCCAAAATCACCTTCGTGTTATGCCAGAACCACTTGGAGGACTCTCTGGGATGACCTGCCGGGCATGCCGGAACCACCTCTCAGACGTGCCAGAACCATGTGGCGGACAGTCCGGAATCACCTGTTGGGCATGCGCAACCACCTCTGAGATGTACCAGAACCACATGACATGCAGGCTGGAACCACCTACCGGACAGACCGGAATCACCTTTCGGGCATGCCGGAACTACCTGTCAGATGTGCAAGAAACACGTGCCGGAGACGCCGGAAGCACCTGCCCAGCATGTTGGAACCACCTGCTCAACTCGCCTGAACCACCTGCCAGACATGCCAAAATCACCTGCCGACTATGCCAGAACCACTTGGCGAACACTCCGGAATCACTTGCCGGGCATGCAGGAACCACCTCTCAGACATGCCAGAACCCCGTGCCAATGACCCCGGAAGCACCAGCCGAGCACGCCGGAACCACCTGCTCGACTCGCCAGAACCACCTGCCGATCACGCAAAAATCACCTGCCGGCTACGCCACAACCAGTTGGTGAACACTTTGGAATCACCTGCCAGGCTTGCTGGAACCACCTGCCAGTCATGCCAAAATCACCTGCCAACTACGCCAGAACCGCTTGGCGGACACTGCGGAAACACCTGTCGGGCCGGCTGGAACCACATCTCAGACGTGCCAGAAACGTGTTCATGAGATGCTGGAACCACACCCCGAACAGACGGATACCACCTGCCAGAACCGCCTGAACCACCTGCTGAGCACGCCGGAACCACCTGCTCGACTCACCGGTACCACCTCCCTGACACGCCAAAATCACCTGCTGGGTATGCCAGAACCACTTGGCGGACACTCCGGAATCATCTGCCGGACATGCCGGAACCAGCTCTCAGACACACCAGAACCAAGTGCCGGAGACGCCGGAAGCACCTGCCGAGCATGCCGGAGCCACCTGCTCGACTCGCCAGAAACACCTGCCGGACATGCCAAAATCACCTGCCGGGTATGCCAGAACCACCTGGCGGACACTACGGAATCACCTGCCGCGCATGCCGGAACCACCTCTCAGACGTGCCGGAAGCACGTGCCGGACATGCCGGAAACACCTACCGGACAGACCGGAACCACCTGCCAAGAACGCCGGAGCCACCTGTTCGACTCGCTGGAACCACCTGCCGGACAGGCCAATATCAACTGCTGGCTATGCCAGAACCACCTGGGGGACGGTCCGGGATCACCTGCCAGCCATGGCGGAACCACCTCTCAGACGTACCAGAACCACCTGCCGGAGAAGCTGGAAACACGTCCTGGACAGACTGGAACCACGTGACGGCCATGCCTGAACCACCTGCCGAGCACGGCGGAACCACCTGCCGGACACGCCAAAATCACCTGTGGGCTATGCCAGAACCACTTGGACGACTCTCCGAAATGACCTGCCGGGCATGTTGGAACCACCTCTCAGACGTGCCAGAAGCACGTGGCAGACAGTCCGGAATCACCCGTTGGGCATACGCAACCACCTCTGAGACGTACCAGAACCACGTGCCGTGCACGCCGGAACCACCTACCGGACAGACCGGAATCAACTTTTGGGCATGCCGGAACCACCAGTCAGATGTGCCAGAAACACGTGCCAGAGACGCCGGAAGCACCTGCCGAGCACGTCGCAACCACCTGCTCAACTTGCCTGAACCACCTGCCGGACACGCCAAAATCACCTGCCCGCTACACCAGCACCACTTCGGGGACAAGCCGGAATCACGTGAGGGGCATGCCGGCACAGCCTCTCAGACTGAACCTCGTGCCGGACACCACAGAACCACCTGCCGGACAGACCGGAACCACCTGCCGGACACCCCGGAACCACCGGCTCGACCCGCCGGAACGACCGCTGGACATGCAAAATCACCTGCCGGCTACGCCGGAAACACTTGGCGAACACTCCGGAATCACCTGCCGGGCATGCCGGAACCACCTCTCAGATATGACAGAACCACGTGCCAATGACCCCGCAAGCACCTGCCGAGCACGCCGGAACCACCTGCTCGACTCGCCAGAACCACCTGCCGGACACGCCAAAATCACCTGCCGGCTACGCCACAACCAGTTGGGGAACACTTCGGAATCACCTGCCGGGCTTGCTGGAACCACCTGCCGGTCATGCCAAAATCACCTGCCAACTACGCCAGTACCACTTGGCGGACACTGTGGAAACACCTGTCGGGCCGGCCGGAACCACATCTCAGACGTGCCAGAACAATGTGCATGAGATGCTGGAACCACACCCCGAACAAACGGAAAACACCTGCCAGACCCGTCTGAACAACGTGCCGAGCACGCCGGAGCCACCTGCTCGACTCGCCGGAACCACCTACCTGACATGCCCAAATCACCAGCCGGGTATGCCAGAACCACTTGGCGGACACTCCGGAATCATCTGCCAGACATGCCGGAACCAGCTCTCAGACACACCAGAACCACGTGCCGGAGACGCCGGAAGCACCTGCCGAGCATGCCGGAGCCACCTGCTCGACTCGCCAGAAACACCTGCCGGACACGCCAAAATCACCTGCCGGGTACGCCAGAACCACCTGGCGGACACTCCGAAACCACCTGTCGCGCATGCCGGAACCACCTCTCAGACGTGCCGGACACGCCGGAATCACCTACCGGACAGACCGGAACCACCTGCCGAGCACGCCGGAGCCACCTGTTCGACTCGCTGGAACCACCTGCCGGACAGGCCAATATCAACTGCTGGCTATGCCAGAACCACCTGGGGGACGGTCCGGAATCACCTGCCAGCCATGGCGGAACCACCTCTCAGACGTACCAGAACCACCTGCCGGAGAAGCTGGAAACACGTCCTGGACAGTCTGGAACCACCTGCCGGCCAAGCCTGAACCACCTGCCAAGCACAACGGAACAACCTGCCAGACACGCCAAAATCACCTGCGTGTTATGCCAGAACCACTTGGAGGACTCTCTGGGATGACCTGCCGGGCATGCCGGAACCACCTCTCAGACGTGCCAGAACCATGTGGCGGACAGTCCGGAATCACCTGTTGGGCATGCGCAACCACCTCTGAGACGTACCAGAACGACATGCCGTGCAGGCTGGAACCACCTACCGGACAGACCGGAATCACCTTTCGGGCGTGCCGGAACCACCTGTCAGATGTGCCAGAAACACGTGCCGGAGACGCCGGAAGCACCTGCCAAGCACGTTGGAACCACCTGCTCAACTCGCCTGAACCACCTGCCGGACATGCCAAAATCACCTGCCGACTATGCCAGAACCACTTGGCGAACACTCCGGAATCACTTGCCGGGCATGCAGGAACCACCTCTCAGACATGCCAGAACCCCGTGCCAATGACCCCGGAAGCACCAGCCGAGCACGCCGGAACCACCTGCTCGACTCGCCAGAACCACCTGCCGATCACGCAAAAATCACCTGCCGGCTACGCCACAACCAGTTGGTGAACACTTTGGAATCACCTGCCAGGCTTGCTGGAACCACCTGCCAGTCATGCCAAAATCACCTGCCAACTACGCCAGAACCGCTTGGCGGACACTGCGGAAACACCTGTCGGGCCGGCTGGAACCACATCTCAGACGTGCCAGAAACGTGTTCATGAGATGCTGGAACCACACACCGAACAGACGGATAACACCTGCCAGAACCGCCTGAACCACCTGCTGAGCACGCCGGAACCACCTGCTCGACTCGCCGGAACCACCTACCTGACATGCCCAAATCACCAGCCGGGTATGCCAGAACCACTTGGCGGACACTCCGGAATCATCTGCCGGACATGCCGGAACCAGCTCTCAGACACACCAGAACCACGTGCCGGAGACGCCGGAAGCACCTGCCGAGCATGCCGGAGCCACCTGCTCGACTCGCCAGAAACACCTGCCGGACACGCCAAAATCACCTGCCGGGTACGCCAGAACCACCTGGCGGACACTCCGAAACCACCTGCCGCGCATGCCGGAACCACCTCTCAAACGTGCCGGAAGCACGTGCCGGACACGCCGGAATCACCTACCGGACAGACCGGAAAGACCTGCCGAGCACGCCGGAGCCACCTGTTCGACTCGCTGGAACCACCTGCCGGACAGGCCAATATCAACTGCTGGCTATGCCAGAACCACCTGGGGGACGGTCCGGAATCACCTGCCAGCCATGGCAGAACCACCTCTCACACGTACCAGAACCACCTGCCGGAGAAGCTGGAAACACATCCTGGACAGACTGGAACCACGTGATGGGCATGCCTGAACCACCTGCCGAGCACGGCGGAACCACCCGCCGGACACGCCAAAATCACCTGCGGGCTACGCCAGAACCACTTGGTCGACTCTCCGAAATGACCTGCCGGGCATGTTGGAACCACCTCTCAGACGTGCCAGAAGCACGTATCGGACAGTCCGGAATCACCCGTTGGGCATACGCAACCACCTCTGAGACGTACCAGAACCACGTGCCGTGCACGCCGGAACCACCTACCGGACAGACCGGAATCAACTTTTGGGCATGCCGGAACCACCAGTCAGATGTGCCAGAAACACGTGCCGGAGACGCCGGAAGCACCTGCCGAGCACGTCGCAAGCACCTGCTCAACTCGCCTGAACCACCTGCCGGACACGCCAAAATCACCTGCCCGCTACACCAGCACCACTTCGGGGACAAGCCGGAATCACGTGAGGGGCATGCCGGCACAGCCTCTCAGACTGAACCTCGTGCCGGACACCACAGAACCACCTGCCGGACAGACCGGAACCACCTGCCGGACACGCCGGAACCACCGGCTCGACCCGCCGGAACGACCGCTGGACATGCAAAATCACCTGCCGGCTACGCCGGAAACACTTGGCGAACACTCCGGAATCACCTGCCGGGCATGCCGGAACCACCTCTCAGATATGCCAGAACCACGTGCCAATGACCCTGGAAGCACCTGCCGAGCACGCCGGAACCACCTGCTCGACTCGCCAGAACCACCTGCCGGACACGCAAAAATCACCTGCCGGCTACGCCACAACCAGTTGGGGAACACTTCGGAATCACCTGCCGGGCTTGCTGGAACCACCTGCCGGTCATGCCAAAATCACCTGCCAACTACGCCAGTACCACTTGGCGGACACTGTGGAAACACCTGTCGGGCCGGCCGGAACCACATCTCAGACGTGCCAGAACCATGTGCATGAGATGCTGGAACCACACCCCGAACAGACGGAAAACACCTGCCAGACCCATCTGAACAACCTGCCGAGCACGCCGGAGCCACCTGCTCGACTCGCCGGAACCACCTACCTGACATGCCCAAATCACCAGCCGGGTATGCCAGAACCACTTGGCGGACACTCCGGAATCATCTGCCGGACATGCCGGAACCAGCTCTCAGACACACCAGAACCACGTGCCGGAGACGCCGGAAGCACCTGCCGAGCATGCAGGAGCCACCTGCTCGACTCGCCAGAAACACCTGCCGGACACGCCAAAATCACCTGCCGGGTACGCCAGAACCACCTGGCGGACACTCCGAAACCACCTGCCGCGCATGCCGGAACCACCTCTCAGACGTGCCGGAAGCACGTGCCGGACACGCCGGAATCACCTACCGGACAGACCGTAAAGACCTGCCGAGCACGCCGGAGCCACCTGTTCGACTCGCTGGAACCACCTGCCGGACAGGCCAATATCAACTGCTGGCTATGCCAGAACCACCTGGGGGACGGTCCGGAATCACCTGCCAGCCATGGCGGAACCACCTCTCAGACGTACCAGAACCACCTGCCGGAGAAGCTGGAAACACGTCCTGGACTGACTGGAACCACGTGACGGCCATGCCTGAACCACCTGCCGAGCACGGCGGAACCACCTGCCGGACACGCCAAAATCACCTTCGTGTTATGCCAGAACCACTTGGAGGACTCTCTGGGATGACCTGCCGGGCATGCCGGAACCACCTCTCAGACGTGCCAGAACCATGTGGCGGACAGTCCGGAATCACCTGTTGGGCATGCGCAACCACCTCTGAGATGTACCAGAACCACATGACATGCAGGCTGGAACCACCTACCGGACAGACCGGAATCACCTTTCGGGCATGCCGGAACTACCTGTCAGATGTGCAAGAAACACGTGCCGGAGACGCCGGAAGCACCTGCCCAGCACGTTGGAACCACCTGCTCAACTCGCCTGAACCACCTGCCAGACATGCCAAAATCACCTGCCGACTATGCCAGAACCACTTGGCGAACACTCCGGAATCACTTGCCGGGCATGCAGGAACCACCTCTCAGACATGCCAGAACCCCGTGCCAATGACCCCGGAAGCACCAGCCGAGCACGCCGGAACCACCTGCTCGACTCGCCAGAACCACCTGCCGATCACGCAAAAATCACCTGCCGGCTACGCCACAACCAGTTGGTGAACACTTTGGAATCACCTGCCAGGCTTGCTGGAACCACCTGCCAGTCATGCCAAAATCACCTGCCAACTACGCCAGAACCGCTTGGCAGACACTGCGGAAACACCTGTCGGGCCGGCTGGAACCACATCTCAGACGTGCCAGAAACGTGTTCATGAGATGCTGGAACCACACCCCGAACAGACGGATACCACCTGCCAGAACCGCCTGAACCACCTGCTGAGCACGCCGGAACCACCTGCTCGACTCACCGGTACCACCTCCCTGACACGCCAAAATCACCTGCTGGGTATGCCAGAACCACTTGGCGGACACTCCGGAATCATCTGCCGGACATGCCGGAACCAGCTCTCAGACACACCAGAACCAAGTGCCGGAGACGCCGGAAGCACCTGCCGAGCATGCCGGAGCCACCTGCTCGACTCGCCAGAAACACCTGCCGGACATGCCAAAATCACCTGCCGGGTATGCCAGAACCACCTGGCGGACACTACGGAATCACCTGCCGCGCATGCCGGAACCACCTCTCAGACGTGCCGGAAGCACGTGCCGGACATGCCGGAAACACCTACCGGACAGACCGGAACCACCTGCCAAGAACGCCGGAGCCACCTGTTCGACTCGCTGGAACCACCTGCCGGACAGGCCAATATCAACTGCTGGCTATGCCAGAACCACCTGGGGGACGGTCCGGGATCACCTGCCAGCCATGGCGGAACCACCTCTCAGACGTACCAGAACCACCTGCCGGAGAAGCTGGAAACACGTCCTGGACAGACTGGAACCACGTGACGGCCATGCCTGAACCACCTGCCGAGCACGGCGGAACCACCTGCCGGACACGCCAAAATCACCTGCGGTCTATGCCAGAACCACTTGGACGACTCTCCGAAATGACCTGCCGGGCATGTTGGAACCACCTCTCAGACGTGCCAGAAGCACGTGGCAGACAGTCCGGAATCACCCGTTGGGCATACGCAACCACCTCTGAGACGTACCAGAACCACGTGCCGTGCACGCCGGAACCACCTACCGGACAGACCGGAATCAACTTTTGGGCATGCCGGAACCACCAGTCAGATGTGCCAGAAACACGTGCCAGAGACGCCGGAAGCACCTGCCGAGCACGTCGCAACCACCTGCTCAACTTGCCTGAACCACCTGCCGGACACGCCAAAATCACCTGCCCGCTACACCAGCACCACTTCGGGGACAAGCCGGAATCACGTGAGGGGCATGCCGGCACAGCCTCTCAGACTGAACCTCGTGCCGGACACCACAGAACCACCTGCCGGACAGACCGGAACCACCTGCCGGACACCCCGGAACCACCGGCTCGACCCGCCGGAACGACCGCTGGACATGCAAAATCACCTGCCGGCTACGCCGGAAACACTTGGCGAACACTCCGGAATCACCTGCCGGGCATGCCGGAACCACCTCTCAGATATGCCAGAACCACGTGCCAATGACCCCGCAAGCACCTGCCGAGCACGCCGGAACCACCTGCTCGACTCGCCAGAACCACCTGCCGGACACGCCAAAATCACCTGCCGGCTACGCCACAACCAGTTGGGGAACACTTCGGAATCACCTGCCGGGCTTGCTGGAACCACCTGCCGGTCATGCCAAAATCACCTGCCAACTACGCCAGTACCACTTGGCGGACACTGTGGAAACACCTGTCGGGCCGGCCGGAACCACATCTCAGACGTGCCAGAACCATGTGCATGAGATGCTGGAACCACACCCCGAACAGACGGAAAACACCTGCCAGA
Organism: Equus przewalskii; assembly: GCF_037783145.1. Classification (NCBI taxonomy): domain Eukaryota; kingdom Metazoa; phylum Chordata; class Mammalia; order Perissodactyla; family Equidae; genus Equus; species Equus przewalskii. The sequence goes on along the minus strand of NW_027227396.1, from coordinate 30,021 downwards.
CCCGTCTGAACAACGTGCCGAGCACGCCGGAGCCACCTGCTCGACTCGCCGGAACCACCTACCTGACATGCCCAAATCACCAGCCGGGTATGCCAGAACCACTTGGCGGACACTCCGGAATCATCTGCCAGACATGCCGGAACCAGCTCTCAGACACACCAGAACCACGTGCCGGAGACGCCGGAAGCACCTGCCGAGCATGCCGGAGCCACCTGCTCGACTCGCCAGAAACACCTGCCGGACACGCCAAAATCACCTGCCGGGTACGCCAGAACCACCTGGCGGACACTCCGAAACCACCTGTCGCGCATGCCGGAACCACCTCTCAGACGTGCCGGACACGCCGGAATCACCTACCGGACAGACCGGAACCACCTGCCGAGCACGCCGGAGCCACCTGTTCGACTCGCTGGAACCACCTGCCGGACAGGCCAATATCAACTGCTGGCTATGCCAGAACCACCTGGGGGACGGTCCGGAATCACCTGCCAGCCATGGCGGAACCACCTCTCAGACGTACCAGAACCACCTGCCGGAGAAGCTGGAAACACGTCCTGGACAGTCTGGAACCACCTGCCGGCCAAGCCTGAACCACCTGCCAAGCACAACGGAACAACCTGCCAGACACGCCAAAATCACCTGCGTGTTATGCCAGAACCACTTGGAGGACTCTCTGGGATGACCTGCCGGGCATGCCGGAACCACCTCTCAGACGTGCCAGAACCATGTGGCGGACAGTCCGGAATCACCTGTTGGGCATGCGCAACCACCTCTGAGACGTACCAGAACGACATGCCGTGCAGGCTGGAACCACCTACCGGACAGACCGGAATCACCTTTCGGGCGTGCCGGAACCACCTGTCAGATGTGCCAGAAACACGTGCCGGAGACGCCGGAAGCACCTGCCAAGCACGTTGGAACCACCTGCTCAACTCGCCTGAACCACCTGCCGGACATGCCAAAATCACCTGCCGACTATGCCAGAACCACTTGGCGAACACTCCGGAATCACTTGCCGGGCATGCAGGAACCACCTCTCAGACATGCCAGAACCCCGTGCCAATGACCCCGGAAGCACCAGCCGAGCACGCCGGAACCACCTGCTCGACTCGCCAGAACCACCTGCCGATCACGCAAAAATCACCTGCCGGCTACGCCACAACCAGTTGGTGAACACTTTGGAATCACCTGCCAGGCTTGCTGGAACCACCTGCCAGTCATGCCAAAATCACCTGCCAACTACGCCAGAACCGCTTGGCGGACACTGCGGAAACACCTGTCGGGCCGGCTGGAACCACATCTCAGACGTGCCAGAAACGTGTTCATGAGATGCTGGAACCACACACCGAACAGACGGATAACACCTGCCAGAACCGCCTGAACCACCTGCTGAGCACGCCGGAACCACCTGCTCGACTCGCCAGAAACACCTGCCGGACACACCAAAATCACCTGCCGGGTACGCCAGAACCACCTGTCGGACACTCCGAAACCACCTGTCGTGCATGCCGGAACCACCTCTCAGACGTGCCGGAAGCACGTGCCGGACACACCGGAATCACCTACCGGTCAGACCGGAACCACCTGCCGAGCACTCCGGAGCCACCTGTTCGACTCGCTGGAACCACCTGCCGGACAGGCCAATATCAACTGCTGGCTATGCCAGAACCACCTGGGGGACAGTCCGGGATCACCTGCCAGCCATGGCGGAACCACCTCTCAGACGTACCAGAACCACCTGCCGGAGAAGCTGGAAACACGTCCTGGACAGACTGGAACCACGTGACGGCCATGCCTGAACCACCTGCCGAGCACGGCGGAACCACCCGACGGACACGCCAAAATCACCTGCGGGCTACGCCAGAACCACTTGGACGACTCTCCGAAATGACCTGCCGGGCATGTTGGAACCACCTCTCAGACGTGCCAGAAGCACGTGGCGGACAGTCCGGAATCACCTGTTGGGCAACCGCAACCACCTCTGAGACGTACCAGAACCACGTGCCGTGCACGCCAGAACCACCTACCGGACAGACCGGAATCAACTTTTGGGAATGCCGGAACCACTAGTCAGATGTGCCAGAAACACGTGCCGGAGACGCCGGAAGCACCTGCCGAGCACGTCGCAAGCACCTGCTCAACTCGCCTGAACCACCTGCCGGACACGCCAAAATCACCTGCCCGCTACACCAGCACCACTTCGGGGACAAGCCGGAATCACGTGAGGGGCATGCCGGCACAGCCTCTCAGACTGAACCTCGTGCCGGACACCACAGAACCACCTGCCGTACAGACCGGAACCACCTGCCGAGCACGCCGGAGCCACCTGTTCGACTCGCTGGAACCACCTGCCGGACAGGCCAATATCAACTGCTGGCTATGCCAGAACCACCTGGGGGACGGTCCGGAATCACCTGCCAGCCATGGCAGAACCACCTCTCACACGTACCAGAACCACCTGCCGGAGAAGCTGGAAACACATCCTGGACAGACTGGAACCACGTGATGGGCATGCCTGAACCACCTGCCGAGCACGGCGGAACCACCCGCCGGACACGCCAAAATCACCTGCGGGCTACGCCAGAACCACTTGGTCGACTCTCCGAAATGACCTGCCGGGCATGTTGGAACCACCTCTCAGACGTGCCAGAAGCACGTATCGGACAGTCCGGAATCACCCGTTGGGCATACGCAACCACCTCTGAGACGTACCAGAACCACGTGCCGTGCACGCCGGAACCACCTACCGGACAGACCGGAATCAACTTTTGGGCATGCCGGAACCACCAGTCAGATGTGCCAGAAACACGTGCCGGAGACGCCGGAAGCACCTGCCGAGCACGTCGCAAGCACCTGCTCAACTCGCCTGAACCACCTGCCGGACACGCCAAAATCACCTGCCCGCTACACCAGCACCACTTCGGGGACAAGCCGGAATCACGTGAGGGGCATGCCGGCACAGCCTCTCAGACTGAACCTCGTGCCGGACACCACAGAACCACCTGCCGGACAGACCGGAACCACCTGCCGGACACGCCGGAACCACCGGCTCGACCCGCCGGAACGACCGCTGGACATGCAAAATCACCTGCCGGCTACGCCGGAAACACTTGGCGAACACTCCGGAATCACCTGCCGGGCATGCCGGAACCACCTCTCAGATATGCCAGAACCACGTGCCAATGACCCTGGAAGCACCTGCCGAGCACGCCGGAACCACCTGCTCGACTCGCCAGAACCACCTGCCGGACACGCAAAAATCACCTGCCGGCTACGCCACAACCAGTTGGGGAACACTTCGGAATCACCTGCCGGGCTTGCTGGAACCACCTGCCGGTCATGCCAAAATCACCTGCCAACTACGCCAGTACCACTTGGCGGACACTGTGGAAACACCTGTCGGGCCGGCCGGAACCACATCTCAGACGTGCCAGAACCATGTGCATGAGATGCTGGAACCACACCCCGAACAGACGGAAAACACCTGCCAGACCCATCTGAACAACCTGCCGAGCACGCCGGAGCCACCTGCTCGACTCGCCGGAACCACCTACCTGACATGCCCAAATCACCAGCCGGGTATGCCAGAACCACTTGGCGGACACTCCGGAATCATCTGCCGGACATGCCGGAACCAGCTCTCAGACACACCAGAACCACGTGCCGGAGACGCCGGAAGCACCTGCCGAGCATGCAGGAGCCACCTGCTCGACTCGCCAGAAACACCTGCCGGACACGCCAAAATCACCTGCCGGGTACGCCAGAACCACCTGGCGGACACTCCGAAACCACCTGCCGCGCATGCCGGAACCACCTCTCAGACGTGCCGGAAGCACGTGCCGGACACGCCGGAATCACCTACCGGACAGACCGTAAAGACCTGCCGAGCACGCCGGAGCCACCTGTTCGACTCGCTGGAACCACCTGCCGGACAGGCCAATATCAACTGCTGGCTATGCCAGAACCACCTGGGGGACGGTCCGGAATCACCTGCCAGCCATGGCGGAACCACCTCTCAGACGTACCAGAACCACCTGCCGGAGAAGCTGGAAACACGTCCTGGACTGACTGGAACCACGTGACGGCCATGCCTGAACCACCTGCCGAGCACGGCGGAACCACCTGCCGGACACGCCAAAATCACCTTCGTGTTATGCCAGAACCACTTGGAGGACTCTCTGGGATGACCTGCCGGGCATGCCGGAACCACCTCTCAGACGTGCCAGAACCATGTGGCGGACAGTCCGGAATCACCTGTTGGGCATGCGCAACCACCTCTGAGATGTACCAGAACCACATGACGTGCAGGCTGGAACCACCTACCGGACAGACCGGAATCACCTTTCGGGCATGCCGGAACTACCTGTCAGATGTGCAAGAAACACGTGCCGGAGACGCCGGAAGCACCTGCCCAGCACGTTGGAACCACCTGCTCAACTCGCCTGAACCACCTGCCAGACATGCCAAAATCACCTGCCGACTATGCCAGAACCACTTGGCGAACACTCCGGAATCACTTGCCGGGCATGCAGGAACCACCTCTCAGACATGCCAGAACCCCGTGCCAATGACCCCGGAAGCACCAGCCGAGCACGCCGGAACCACCTGCTCGACTCGCCAGAACCACCTGCCGATCACGCAAAAATCACCTGCCGGCTACGCCACAACCAGTTGGTGAACACTTTGGAATCACCTGCCAGGCTTGCTGGAACCACCTGCCAGTCATGCCAAAATCACCTGCCAACTACGCCAGAACCGCTTGGCAGACACTGCGGAAACACCTGTCGGGCCGGCTGGAACCACATCTCAGACGTGCCAGAAACGTGTTCATGAGATGCTGGAACCACACCCCGAACAGACGGATACCACCTGCCAGAACCGCCTGAACCACCTGCTGAGCACGCCGGAACCACCTGCTCGACTCACCGGTACCACCTCCCTGACACGCCAAAATCACCTGCTGGGTATGCCAGAACCACTTGGCGGACACTCCGGAATCATCTGCCGGACATGCCGGAACCAGCTCTCAGACACACCAGAACCAAGTGCCGGAGACGCCGGAAGCACCTGCCGAGCATGCCGGAGCCACCTGCTCGACTCGCCAGAAACACCTGCCGGACATGCCAAAATCACCTGCCGGGTATGCCAGAACCACCTGGCGGACACTACGGAATCACCTGCCGCGCATGCCGGAACCACCTCTCAGACGTGCCGGAAGCACGTGCCGGACATGCCGGAAACACCTACCGGACAGACCGGAACCACCTGCCAAGAACGCCGGAGCCACCTGTTCGACTCGCTGGAACCACCTGCCGGACAGGCCAATATCAACTGCTGGCTATGCCAGAACCACCTGGGGGACGGTCCGGGATCACCTGCCAGCCATGGCGGAACCACCTCTCAGACGTACCAGAACCACCTGCCGGAGAAGCTGGAAACACGTCCTGGACAGACTGGAACCACGTGACGGCCATGCCTGAACCACCTGCCGAGCACGGCGGAACCACCTGCCGGACACGCCAAAATCACCTGCGGTCTATGCCAGAACCACTTGGACGACTCTCCGAAATGACCTGCCGGGCATGTTGGAACCACCTCTCAGACGTGCCAGAAGCACGTGGCAGACAGTCCGGAATCACCCGTTGGGCATACGCAACCACCTCTGAGACGTACCAGAACCACGTGCCGTGCACGCCGGAACCACCTACCGGACAGACCGGAATCAACTTTTGGGCATGCCGGAACCACCAGTCAGATGTGCCAGAAACACGTGCCAGAGACGCCGGAAGCACCTGCCGAGCACGTCGCAACCACCTGCTCAACTTGCCTGAACCACCTGCCGGACACGCCAAAATCACCTGCCCGCTACACCAGCACCACTTCGGGGACAAGCCGGAATCACGTGAGGGGCATGCCGGCACAGCCTCTCAGACTGAACCTCGTGCCGGACACCACAGAACCACCTGCCGGACAGACCGGAACCACCTGCCGGACACCCCGGAACCACCGGCTCGACCCGCCGGAACGACCGCTGGACATGCAAAATCACCTGCCGGCTACGCCGGAAACACTTGGCGAACACTCCGGAATCACCTGCCGGGCATGCCGGAACCACCTCTCAGATATGCCAGAACCACGTGCCAATGACCCCGCAAGCACCTGCCGAGCACGCCGGAACCACCTGCTCGACTCGCCAGAACCACCTGCCGGACACGCCAAAATCACCTGCCGGCTACGCCACAACCAGTTGGGGAACACTTCGGAATCACCTGCCGGGCTTGCTGGAACCACCTGCCGGTCATGCCAAAATCACCTGCCAACTACGCCAGTACCACTTGGCGGACACTGTGGAAACACCTGTCGGGCCGGCCGGAACCACATCTCAGACGTGCCAGAACCATGTGCATGAGATGCTGGAACCACACCCCGAACAGACGGAAAACACCTGCCAGACCCGTCTGAACAACGTGCCGAGCACGCCGGAGCCACCTGCTCGACTCGCCGGAACCACCTACCTGACATGCCCAAATCACCAGCCGGGTATGCCAGAACCACTTGGCGGACACTCCGGAATCATCTGCCAGACATGCCGGAACCAGCTCTCAGACACACCAGAACCACGTGCCGGAGACGCCGGAAGCACCTGCCGAGCATGCCGGAGCCACCTGCTCGACTCGCCAGAAACACCTGCCGGACACGCCAAAATCACCTGCCGGGTACGCCAGAACCACCTGGCGGACACTCCGAAACCACCTGTCGCGCATGCCGGAACCACCTCTCAGACGTGCCGGACACGCCGGAATCACCTACCGGACAGACCGGAACCACCTGCCGAGCACGCCGGAGCCACCTGTTCGACTCGCTGGAACCACCTGCCGGACAGGCCAATATCAACTGCTGGCTATGCCAGAACCACCTGGGGGACGGTCCGGAATCACCTGCCAGCCATGGCGGAACCACCTCTCAGACGTACCAGAACCACCTGCCGGAGAAGCTGGAAACACGTCCTGGACAGTCTGGAACCACCTGCCGGCCAAGCCTGAACCACCTGCCAAGCACAACGGAACAACCTGCCAGACACGCCAAAATCACCTGCGTGTTATGCCAGAACCACTTGGAGGACTCTCTGGGATGACCTGCCGGGCATGCCGGAACCACCTCTCAGACGTGCCAGAACCATGTGGCGGACAGTCCGGAATCACCTGTTGGGCATGCGCAACCACCTCTGAGACGTACCAGAACGACATGCCGTGCAGGCTGGAACCACCTACCGGACAGACCGGAATCACCTTTCGGGCGTGCCGGAACCACCTGTCAGATGTGCCAGAAACACGTGCCGGAGACGCCGGAAGCACCTGCCAAGCACGTTGGAACCACCTGCTCAACTCGCCTGAACCACCTGCCGGACATGCCAAAATCACCTGCCGACTATGCCAGAACCACTTGGCGAACACTCCGGAATCACTTGCCGGGCATGCAGGAACCACCTCTCAGACATGCCAGAACCCCGTGCCAATGACCCCGGAAGCACCAGCCGAGCACGCCGGAACCACCTGCTCGACTCGCCAGAACCACCTGCCGATCACGCAAAAATCACCTGCCGGCTACGCCACAACCAGTTGGTGAACACTTTGGAATCACCTGCCAGGCTTGCTGGAACCACCTGCCAGTCATGCCAAAATCACCTGCCAACTACGCCAGAACCGCTTGGCGGACACTGCGGAAACACCTGTCGGGCCGGCTGGAACCACATCTCAGACGTGCCAGAAACGTGTTCATGAGATGCTGGAACCACACACCGAACAGACGGATAACACCTGCCAGAACCGCCTGAACCACCTGCTGAGCACGCCGGAACCACCTGCTCGACTCGCCAGAAACACCTGCCGGACACACCAAAATCACCTGCCGGGTACGCCAGAACCACCTGTCGGACACTCCGAAACCACCTGTCGTGCATGCCGGAACCACCTCTCAGACGTGCCGGAAGCACGTGCCGGACACACCGGAATCACCTACCGGTCAGACCGGAACCACCTGCCGAGCACTCCGGAGCCACCTGTTCGACTCGCTGGAACCACCTGCCGGACAGGCCAATATCAACTGCTGGCTATGCCAGAACCACCTGGGGGACAGTCCGGGATCACCTGCCAGCCATGGCGGAACCACCTCTCAGACGTACCAGAACCACCTGCCGGAGAAGCTGGAAACACGTCCTGGACAGACTGGAACCACGTGACGGCCATGCCTGAACCACCTGCCGAGCACGGCGGAACCACCCGACGGACACGCCAAAATCACCTGCGGGCTACGCCAGAACCACTTGGACGACTCTCCGAAATGACCTGCCGGGCATGTTGGAACCACCTCTCAGACGTGCCAGAAGCACGTGGCGGACAGTCCGGAATCACCTGTTGGGCAACCGCAACCACCTCTGAGACGTACCAGAACCACGTGCCGTGCACGCCAGAACCACCTACCGGACAGACCGGAATCAACTTTTGGGAATGCCGGAACCACTAGTCAGATGTGCCAGAAACACGTGCCGGAGACGCCGGAAGCACCTGCCGAGCACGTCGCAAGCACCTGCTCAACTCGCCTGAACCACCTGCCGGACACGCCAAAATCACCTGCCCGCTACACCAGCACCACTTCGGGGACAAGCCGGAATCACGTGAGGGGCATGCCGGCACAGCCTCTCAGACTGAACCTCGTGCCGGACACCACAGAACCACCTGCCGTACAGACCGGAACCACCTGCCGAGCACGCCGGAGCCACCTGTTCGACTCGCTGGAACCACCTGCCGGACAGGCCAATATCAACTGCTGGCTATGCCAGAACCACCTGGGGGACGGTCCGGAATCACCTGCCAGCCATGGCGGAACCACCTCTCAGACGTACCAGAACCACCTGCCGGAGAAGCTGGAAACACGTCCTGGACAGTCTGGAACCACCTGCCGGCCAAGCCTGAACCACCTGCCAAGCACAACGGAACAACCTGCCAGACACGCCAAAATCACCTGCGTGTTATGCCAGAACCACTTGGAGGACTCTCTGGGATGACCTGCCGGGCATGCCGGAACCACCTCTCAGACGTGCCAGAACCATGTGGCGGACAGTCCGGAATCACCTGTTGGGCATGCGCAACCACCTCTGAGACGTACCAGAACCACATGCTGTGCAGGCTGGAACCACCTACCAGACAGACCAGAATCACCTTTCGGGCATGCCGGAAGTACCTGTCAGATGTGCCAGAAACTCGTGCCGGATATGCTGGAAGCACCTGCCAAGCACGTTGGAACCACCTGCTCAACTCGCCTGAACCACCTGCCGGACATGCCAAAATCACCTGCCGACTATGCCAGAACCACTTGGCGAACACTCCGGAATCACTTGCCGGGCATGCAGGAACCACCTCTCAGACATGCCAGAACCCCGTGCCAATGACCCCGGAAGCACCAGCCGAGCACGCCGGAACCACCTGCTCGACTCGCCAGAACCACCTGCCGATCACGCAAAAATCACCTGCCGGCTACGCCACAACCAGTTGGTGAACACTTTGGAATCACCTGCCAGGCTTGCTGGAACCACCTGCCAGTCATGCCAAAATCACCTGCCAACTACGCCAGAACCGCTTGGCGGACACTGCGGAAACACCTGTCGGGCCGGCTGGAACCACATCTCAGACGTGCCAGAAACGTGTTCATGAGATGCTGGAACCACACCCCGAACAGACGGATACCACCTGCCAGAACCGCCTGAACCACCTGCTGAGCACGCCGGAACCACCTGCTCGACTCACCGGTACCACCTCCCTGACACGCCAAAATCACCTGCTGGGTATGCCAGGAAAACTTGGCGGACACTCCGGAATCATCTGCCGGACATGCCGGAACCAGCTCTCAGACACACCAGAAGCAAGTGCCGGAGACCCCTGAAGCACCTGCCGAGCATGCCGGAGCCACCTGCTCGACTCGCCAGAAACACCTGCCGGACACACCAAAATCACCTGCCGGGTACGCCAGAACCACCTGGCGGACACTCCGAAACCACCTGTCGTGCATGCCGGAACCACCTCTCAGACGTGCCGGAAGCACGTGCCGGACACACCGGAATCACCTACCGGTCAGACCGGAACCACCTGCCGAGCACTCCGGAGCCACCTGTTCGACTCGCTGGAACCACCTGCCGGACAGGCCAATATCAACTGCTGGCTATGCCAGAACCACCTGGGGGACAGTCCGGGATCACCTGCCAGCCATGGCGGAACCACCTCTCAGACGTACCAGAACCACCTGCCGGAGAAGCTGGAAACACGTCCTGGACAGACTGGAACCACGTGACGGCCATGCCTGAACCACCTGCCGAGCACGGCGGAACCACCCGACGGACACGCCAAAATCACCTGCGGGCTACGCCAGAACCACTTGGACGACTCTCCGAAATGACCTGCCGGGCATGTTGGAACCACCTCTCAGACGTGCCAGAAGCACGTGGCGGACAGTCCGGAATCACCTGTTGGGCAACCGCAACCACCTCTGAGACGTACCAGAACCACGTGCCGTGCACGCCAGAACCACCTACCGGACAGACCGGAATCAACTTTTGGGAATGCCGGAACCACTAGTCAGATGTGCCAGAAACACGTGCCGGAGACGCCGGAAGCACCTGCCGGGCACGTCGCAACCACCTGCTCAACTCGCCTGAACCACCTGCCGGACACGCCAAAATCACCTGCCCGCTACATCAGCACCACTTCGGGGACAAGCCGGAATCACGTGAGGGGCATGCCGGCACAGCCTCTCAGACTGAACCTCGTGCCGGACACCACAGAACCACCTGCCGGACAGACCGGAACCACCTGCCGAGCACGCCGGAGCCACCTGTTCGACTCGCTGGAACCACCTGCCGGACAGGCCAATATCAACTGCTGGCTATGCCAGAACCACCTGGGGGACGGTCCGGAATCACCTGCCAGCCATGGCGGAACCACCTCTCAGACGTACCAGAACCACCTGCCGGAGAAGCTGGAAACACGTCCTGGACAGTCTGGAACCACCTGCCGGCCAAGCCTGAACCACCTGCCAAGCACAACGGAACAACCTGCCAGACACGCCAAAATCACCTGCGTGTTATGCCAGAACCACTTGGAGGACTCTCTGGGATGACCTGCCGGGCATGCCGGAACCACCTCTCAGACGTGCCAGAACCATGTGGCGGACAGTCCGGAATCACCTGTTGGGCATGCGCAACCACCTCTGAGACGTACCAGAACCACATGCTGTGCAGGCTGGAACCACCTACCAGACAGACCAGAATCACCTTTCGGGCATGCCGGAAGTACCTGTCAGATGTGCCAGAAACTCGTGCCGGATATGCTGGAAGCACCTGCCAAGCACGTTGGAACCACCTGCTCAACTCGCCTGAACCACCTGCCGGACATGCCAAAATCACCTGCCGACTATGCCAGAACCACTTGGCGAACACTCCGGAATCACTTGCCGGGCATGCAGGAACCACCTCTCAGACATGCCAGAACCCCGTGCCAATGACCCCGCAAGCACCTGCCGAGCACGCCGGAACCACCTGCTCGACTCGCCAGAACCACATGCCGGACACGCAAAAATCACCTGCCGGCTACGCCACAACCAGTTGGGGAACACTTCGGAATCACCTGCCGGGCTTGCTGGAACCACCTGCCGGTCATGCCAAAATCACCTGCCAACTACGCCAGTACCACTTGGCGGACACTGTGGAAACACCTGTCGGGCCGGCCGGAACCACATCTCAGACGTGCCAGAACCATGTGCATGAGATGCTGGAACCACACCCCGAACAGACGGAAAACACCTGCCAGACCCGTCTGAACAACGTGCCGAGCACGCCGGAGCCACCTGCTCGACTCGCCGGAACCACCTACTTGACATGCCCAAATCACCAGCCGGGTATGCCAGAACCACTTGGCGGACACTCCGGAATCATCTGCCGGACATGCCGGAACCAGCTCTCAGACACACCAGAACCAAGTGCCGGAGACGCCGGAAGCACCTGCCGAGCATGCCGGAGCCACCTGCTCGACTCGCCAGAAACACCTGCCGGACATGCCAAAATCACCTGCCGGGTACGCCAGAACCACCTGGCGGACACTCCGAAACCACCTGTCGCGCATGCCGGAACCACCTCTCAGACGTGCCGGAAGCACGTGCCGGACACGCCGGAATCACCTACCGGACAGACCGGAACCACCTGCCGAGCACGCCGGAGCCACCTGTTCGACTCGCTGGAACCACCTGCCGGACAGGCCAATATCAACTGCTGGCTATGCCAGAACCACCTGGTGGACGGTCCGGAATCACCTGCCAGCCATGGCGGAACCACCTCTCAGACGTACCAGAACCACCTGCCGGAGAAGCTGGAAACACGTCCTGGACAGTCTGGAACCACCTGCCGGCCAAGCCTGAACCACCTGCCAAGCACAACGGAACAACCTGCCAGACACGCCAAAATCACCTGCGTGTTATGCCAGAACCACTTGGAGGACTCTCTGGGATGACCTGCCGGGCATGCCGGAACCACCTCTCAGACGTGCCAGAACCATGTGGCGGACAGTCCAGAATCACCTGTTGGGCATGAGCAACCACCTCTGAGACGTACCAGAACCACATGCCGTGCAGGCTGGAACCACCTACCGGACAGACCAGAATCACCTTTCGGGCATGCCGGAAGTACCTGTCAGATGTGCCAGAAACTCGTGCCGGATATGCTGGAAGCACCTGCCAAGCACGTTGGAACCACCTGCTCAACTCGCCTGAACCACCTGCCGGACATGCCAAAATCACCTGCCGACTATGCCAGAACCACTTGGCGAACACTCCGGAATCACTTGCCGGGCATGCAGGAACCACCTCTCAGACATGCCAGAACCCCGTGCCAATGACCCCGGAAGCACCAGCCGAGCACGCCGGAACCACCTGCTCGACTCGCCAGAACCACCTGCCGATCACGCAAAAATCACCTGCCGGCTACGCCACAACCAGTTGGTGAACACTTTGGAATCACCTGCCAGGCTTGCTGGAACCACCTGCCAGTCATGCCAAAATCACCTGCCAACTACGCCAGAACCGCTTGGCGGACACTGCGGAAACACCTGTCGGGCCGGCTGGAACCACATCTCAGACGTGCCAGAAACGTGTTCATGAGATGCTGGAACCACACCCCGAACAGACGGATACCACCTGCCAGAACCGCCTGAACCACCTGCTGAGCACGCCGGAACCACCTGCTCGACTCACCGGTACCACCTCCCTGACACGCCAAAATCACCTGCTGGGTATGCCAGAACCACTTGGCGGACACTCCGGAATCATCTGCCGGACATGCCAGAACCAGCTCTCAGACACACCAGAACCAAGTGCCGGAGACGCCGGAAGCACCTGCCGAGCATGCCGGAGCCACCTGCTCGACTCGCCAGAAACACCTGCCGGACACGCCAAAATCACCTGCCGTGTATGCCAGAACCACCTGGCGGACACTACGGAATCACCTGCTGCGCATGCCGGAACCACATCTCAGACGTGCCGGAAGCACGTGCCGGACACGCCGGAAACACCTACCGGACAGACCGGAACCACCTGCCAAGAACGCCGGAGCCACCTGTTCGACTCGCTGGAACCACCTGCCGGACAGGCCAATATCAACTGCTGGCTATGCCGGAACCACCTGGGGGACAGTCCGGGATCACCTGCCAGCCATGGCGGAACCACCTCTCAGACGTACCAGAACCACCTGCCGGAGAAGCTGGAAACACGTCCTGGACAGACTGGAACCACGTGACGGCCATGCCTGAACCACCTGCCGAGCACGGCGGAACCACCTGCCGGACACGCCAAAATCACCTGCGGGCTACGCCAGAACCACTTGGACGACTCTCCGAAATGACCTGCCGGGCATGTTGGAACCACCTCTCAGACGTGCCAGAAGCACGTGGCGGACAGTCCGGAATCACCCATTGGGCATACGCAACCACCTCTGAGACGTACCAGAACCACGTGCCGTGCACGCCGGAACCACCTACCGGACAGACCGGAATCAACTTTTGGGCATGCCGGAACCACCAGTCAGATGTGCCAGAAACACGTGCCGGAGACGCCGGAAGCACCTGCCGAGCACGTCGCAAGCACCTGCTCAACTCGCCTGAACCACCTGCCGGACACGCCAAAATCACCTGCCCGCTACACCAGCACCACTTCGGGGACAAGCCGGAATCACGTGAGGGGCATGCCGGCACAGCCTCTCAGACTGAACCTCGTGCCGGACACCACAGAACCACCTGCCGGACAGACCGGAACCACCTGCCGGACACGCCGGAACCACCGGCTCGACCCGCCGGAACGACCGCTGGACATGCAAAATCACCTGCCGGCTACGCCGGAAACACTTGGCGAACACTCCGGAATCACCTGCCGGGCATGCCGGAACCACCTCTCAGATATGCCAGAACCACGTGCCAATGACCCTGGAAGCACCTGCCGAGCACGCCGGAACCACCTGCTCGACTCGCCAGAACCACCTGCCGGACACGCAAAAATCACCTGCCGGCTACGCCACAACCAGTTGGGGAACACTTCGGAATCACCTGCCGGGCTTGCTGGAACCACCTGCCGGTCATGCCAAAATCACCTGCCAACTACGCCAGTACCACTTGGCGGACACTGTGGAAACACCTGTCGGGCCGGCCGGAACCACATCTCAGACGTGCCAGAACCATGTGCATGAGATGCTGGAACCACACCCCGAACAGACGGAAAACACCTGCCAGACCCATCTGAACAACCTGCCGAGCACGCCGGAGCCACCTGCTCGACTCGCCGGAACCACCTACCTGACATGCCCAAATCACCAGCCGGGTATGCCAGAACCACTTGGCGGACACTCCGGAATCATCTGCCGGACATGCCGGAACCAGCTCTCAGACACACCAGAACCACGTGCCGGAGACGCCGGAAGCACCTGCCGAGCATGCAGGAGCCACCTGCTCGACTCGCCAGAAACACCTGCCGGACACGCCAAAATCACCTGCCGGGTACGCCAGAACCACCTGGCGGACACTCCGAAACCACCTGCCGCGCATGCCGGAACCACCTCTCAGACGTGCCGGAAGCACGTGCCGGACACGCCGGAATCACCTACCGGACAGACCGTAAAGACCTGCCGAGCACGCCGGAGCCACCTGTTCGACTCGCTGGAACCACCTGCCGGACAGGCCAATATCAACTGCTGGCTATGCCAGAACCACCTGGGGGACGGTCCGGAATCACCTGCCAGCCATGGCGGAACCACCTCTCAGACGTACCAGAACCACCTGCCGGAGAAGCTGGAAACACGTCCTGGACTGACTGGAACCACGTGACGGCCATGCCTGAACCACCTGCCGAGCACGGCGGAACCACCTGCCGGACACGCCAAAATCACCTTCGTGTTATGCCAGAACCACTTGGAGGACTCTCTGGGATGACCTGCCGGGCATGCCGGAACCACCTCTCAGACGTGCCAGAACCATGTGGCGGACAGTCCGGAATCACCTGTTGGGCATGCGCAACCACCTCTGAGATGTACCAGAACCACGTGCCGTGCACGCCGGAACCACCTACCGGACAGACCGGAATCAACTTTTGGGCATGCCGGAACCACCAGTCAAATGTGCCAGAAACACGTGCCAGAGACGCCGGAAGCACCTGCCGAGCACGTCGCAACCACCTGCTCAACTCGCCTGAACCACCTGCCGGACACGCCAAAATCACCTGCCCGCTACACCAGCACCACTTCGGGGACAAGCCGGAATCACGTGAGGGGCATGCCGGCACAGCCTCTCAGACTGAACCTCGTGCCGGACACCACATAACCACCTGCCGGACAGACCGGAACCACCTGCCGGACACCCCGGAACCACCGGCTCGACCCGCCGGAACGACCGCTGGACATGCAAAATCACCTGCCGGCTACGCCGGAAACACTTGGCGAACACTCCGGAATCACCTGCCGGGCATGCCGGAACCACCTCTCAGATATGCCAGAACCACGTGCCAATGACCCCGGAAGCACCTGCCGAGCACGCCGGAACCACCTGCTCGACTCGCCAGAACCAACTGCCGGACACGCAAAAATCACCTTCGTGTTATGCCAGAACCACTTGGAGGACTCTCTGGGATGACCTGCCGGGCATGCCGGAACCACCTCTCAGACGTGCCAGAACCATGTGGCGGACAGTCCGGAATCACCTGTTGGGCATGCGCAACCACCTCTGAGACGTACCAGAACCACATGCTGTGCAGGCTGGAACCACCTACCAGACAGACCAGAATCACCTTTCGGGCATGCCGGAAGTACCTGTCAGATGTGCCAGAAACTCGTGCCGGATATGCTGGAAGCACCTGCCAAGCACGTTGGAACCACCTGCTCAACTCGCCTGAACCACCTGCCGGACATGCCAAAATCACCTGCCGACTATGCCAGAACCACTTGGCGAACACTCCGGAATCACTTGCCGGGCATGCAGGAACCACCTCTCAGACATGCCAGAACCCCGTGCCAATGACCCCGCAAGCACCTGCCGAGCACGCCGGAACCACCTGCTCGACTCGCCAGAACCACATGCCGGACACGCAAAAATCACCTGCCGGCTACGCCACAACCAGTTGGGGAACACTTCGGAATCACCTGCCGGGCTTGCTGGAACCACCTGCCGGTCATGCCAAAATCACCTGCCAACTACGCCAGTACCACTTGGCGGACACTGTGGAAACACCTGTCGGGCCGGCCGGAACCACATCTCAGACGTGCCAGAACCATGTGCATGAGATGCTGGAACCACACCCCGAACAGACGGAAAACACCTGCCAGACCCGTCTGAACAACGTGCCGAGCACGCCGGAGCCACCTGCTCGACTCGCCGGAACCACCTACCTGACATGCCCAAATCACCAGCCGGGTATGCCAGAACCACTTCGCGGACACTCCGGAATCATCTGCCGGACATGCCGGAACCAGCTCTCAGACACACCAGAACCAAGTGCCGGAGACGCCGGAAGCACCTGCCGAGCATGCCGGAGCCACCTGCTCGACTCGCCAGAAACACCTGCCGGACATGCCAAAATCACCTGCCGGGTACGCCAGAACCACCTGGCGGACACTCCGAAACCACCTGTCGCGCATGCCGGAACCACCTCTCAGACGTGCCGGAAGCACGTGCCGGACACGCCGGAATCACCTACCGGACAGACCGGAACCACCTGCCGAGCACGCCGGAGCCACCTGTTCGACTCGCTGGAACCACCTGCCGGACAGGCCAATATCAACTGCTGGCTATGCCAGAACCACCTGGTGGACGGTCCGGAATCACCTGCCAGCCATGGCGGAACCACCTCTCAGACGTACCAGAACCACCTGCCGGAGAAGCTGGAAACACGTCCTGGACAGTCTGGAACCACCTGCCGGCCAAGCCTGAACCACCTGCCAAGCACAACGGAACAACCTGCCAGACACGCCAAAATCACCTGCGTGTTATGCCAGAACCACTTGGAGGACTCTCTGGGATGACCTGCCGGGCATGCCGGAACCACCTCTCAGACGTGCCAGAACCATGTGGCGGACAGTCCGGAATCACCTGTTGGGCATGAGCAACCACCTCTGAGACGTACCAGAACCACATGCCGTGCAGGCTGGAACCACCTACCGGACAGACCAGAATCACCTTTCGGGCATGCCGGAAGTACCTGTCAGATGTGCCAGAAACTCGTGCCGGATATGCTGGAAGCACCTGCCAAGCACGTTTGAACCACCTGCTCAACTCGCCTGAACCACCTGACGGACACGCCAAAATCACCTGCCCGCTACACCAGCACCACTTCGGGGACAAGCCGGAATCACGTGAGGGGCATGCCGGCACAGCCTCTCAGACTGAACCTCGTGCCGGACACCACAGAACCACCTGCCGGACAGACCGGAACCACCTGCCGGACACGCCGGAACCACCGGCTCGACCCGCCGGAACGACCGCTGGACATGCAAAATCACCTGCCGGCTACGCCGGAAACACTTGGCGAACACTCCGGAATCACCTGCCGGGCATGCCGGAACCACCTCTCAGATATGCCAGAACCACGTGCCAATGACCCTGGAAGCACCTGCCGAGCACGCCGGAACCACCTGCTCGACTCGCCAGAACCACCTGCCGGACACGCAAAAATCACCTGCCGGCTACGCCACAACCAGTTGGGGAACACTTCGGAATCACCTGCCGGGCTTGCTGGAACCACCTGCCGGTCATGCCAAAATCACCTGCCAACTATGCCAGTACCACTTGGCGGACACTGTGGAAACACCTGTCGGGCCGGCCGGAACCACATCTCAGACGTGCCAGAACCATGTGCATGAGATGCTGGAACCACACCCCGAACAGACGGAAAACACCTGCCAGACCCGTCTGAACAACGTGCCGAGCACGCCGGAGCCACCTGCTCGACTCGCCGGAACCACCTACCTGACATGCCCAAATCACCAGCCGGGTATGCCAGAACCACTTGGCGGACACTCCGGAATCATCTGCCGGACATGCCGGAACCAGCTCTCAGACACACCAGAACCACGTGCCGGAGACGCCGGAAGCACCTGCCGAGCATGCCGGAGCCACCTGCTCGCCTCGCCAGAAACACCTGCCGGACACGCCAAAATCACCTGCCGGGTACGCCAGAACCACCGGCCGGACACTCCGAAACCACCTGCCGCGCATGCCGGAACCACCTCTCAGACGTGCCGGAAGCACGTGCCGGACACGCCGGAATCACCTACCGGACAGACCGGAACCACCTGCCGAGCACGCCGGAGCCACCTGTTCGACTCGCTGGAACCACCTGCCGGACAGGCCAATATCAACTGCTGGCTATGCCAGAACCACCTGGGGGACGGTCCGGAATCACCTGCCAGCCATGGCGGAACCACCTCTCAGACGTACCAGAACCACCTGCCGGAGAAGCTGGAAACACGTCCTGGACAGTCTGGAACCACCTGCCGGCCAAGCCTGAACCACCTGCCAAGCACAACGGAACAACCTGCCAGACACGCCAAAATCACCTGCGTGTTATGCCAGAACCACTTGGAGGACTCTCTGGGATGACCTGCCGGGCATGCCGGAACCACCTCTCAGACGTGCCAGAACCATGTGGCGGACAGTCCGGAATCACCAGTTGGGCATGCGCAACCACCTCTGAGACGTACCAGAACCACATGCCGTGCAGGCTGGAACCACCTACCGGACAGACCGGAATCACCTTTCGTGCATGTCGGAACCACCTGTCAGATGTGCCAGAAACACGTGCCGGAGACGCCGGAAGCACCTGCCAAGCACGTTGGAACCACCTGCTCAACTCGCCTGAACCACCTGCCGGACATGCCAAAATCACCTGCCGACTATGCCAGAACCACTTGGCGAACACTCCGGAATCACTTGCCGGGCATGCAGGAACCACCTCTCAGACATGCCAGAACCCCGTGCCAATGACCCCGGAAGCACCAGCCGAGCACGCCGGAACCACCTGCTCGACTCGCCAGAACCACCTGCCGATCACGCAAAAATCACCTGCCGGCTACGCCGCAACCAGTTGGTGAACACTTTGGAATCACCTGCCAGGCTTGCTGGAACCACCTGCCAGTCATGCCAAAATCACCTGCCAACTACGCCAGAACCGCTTGGCGGACACTGCGGAAACACCTGTCGGGCCGGCTGGAACCACATCTCAGACGTGCCAGAAACGTGTTCATGAGATGCTGGATCCACATGCCGAACAGACGGATACCACCTGCCAGAACCGCCTGAACCACCTGCTGAGCACGCCGGAACCACCTGCTCGACTCACCGGTACCACCTCCCTGACACGCCAAAATCACCTGCTGGGTATGCCAGAACCACTTGGCGGACACTCCGGAATCATCTGCCGGACATGCCAGAACCAGCTCTCAGACACACCAGAACCAAGTGCCGGAGACGCCGGAAGCACCTGCCGAGCATGCCGGAGCCACCTGCTCGACTCGCCAGAAACACCTGCCGGACACGCCAAAATCACCTGCGGGCTACGCCAGAACCACTTGGACGACTCTCCGAAATGACCTGCCGGGCATGTTGGAACCACCTCTCAGACGTGCCTGAAGCACGTGGCGGACAGTCCGGAATCACCCGTTGGGAATACGCAACCACCTCTGAGACGTACCAGAACCACGTGCCGTGCACGCCGGAACCACCTACCGGACAGACCGGAATCAACTTTCGGGCATGCCGGAACCACCAGTCAGATGTGCCAGAAACACGTGCCGGAGACGCCGGAAGCACCTGCCGAGCACGTCGCAAGCACCTGCTCAACTCGCCTGAACCACCTGCCGGACACGCCAAAATCACCTGCCCGCTACACCAGCACCACTTCGGGGACAAGCCGGAATCACGTGAGGGGCATGCCGGCACAGCCTCTCAGACTGAACCTCGTGCCGGACACCACAGAACCACCTGCCGGACAGACCAGAACCACCTGCCGGACACCCCGGAACCACCGGCTCGACCCGCCGGAACGACCGCTGGACATGCAAAATCACCTGCCGGCTACGCCGGAAACACTTGGCGAACACTCCGGAATCACCTGCCGGGCATGCCGGAACCACCTCTCAGATATGCCAGAACCACGTGCCAATGACCCCGCAAGCACCTGCCGAGCACGCCGGAACCACCTGCTCGACTCGCCAGAACCACCTGCCGGACACGCCAAAATCACCTGCCGGCTACGCCACAACCAGTTGGGGAACACTTCGGAATCACCTGCCGGGCTTGCTGGAACCACCTGCCGGTCATGCCAAAATCACCTGCCAACTACGCCAGTACCACTTGGCGGACACTGTGGAAACACCTGTCGGGCCGGCCGGAACCACATCTCAGACGTGCCAGAACAATGTGCATGAGATGCTGGAACCACACCCCGAACAGACGGAAAACACCTGCCAGACCCGTCTGAACAACGTGCCGAGCACGCCGGAGCCACCTGCTCGACTCGCCGGAACCACCTACCTGACATGCCCAAATCACCAGCCGGGTATGCCAGAACCACTTGGCGGACACTCCGGAATCATCTGCCAGACATGCCGGAACCAGCTCTCAGACACACCAGAACCACGTGCCGGAGACGCCGGAAGCACCTGCCGAGCATGCCGGAGCCACCTGCTCGACTCGCCAGAAACACCTGCCGGACACGCCAAAATCACCTGCCGGGTACGCCAGAACCACCTGGCGGACACTCCGAAACCACCTGTCGCGCATGCCGGAACCACCTCTCAGACGTGCCGGAAGCACGTGCCGGACACGCCGGAATCACCTACCGGACAGACCGGAACCACCTGCCGAGCACGCCGGAGCCACCTGTTCGACTCGCTGGAACCACCTGCCGGACAGGCCAATATCAACTGCTGGCTATGCCAGAACCACCTGGGGGACGGTCCGGAATCACCTGCCAGCCATGGCGGAACCACCTCTCAGACGTACCAGAACCACCTGCCGGAGAAGCTGGAAACACGTCCTGGACAGTCTGGAACCACCTGCCGGCCAAGCCTGAACCACCTGCCAAGCACAACGGAACAACCTGCCAGACACGCCAAAATCACCTGCGTGTTATGCCAGAACCACTTGGAGGACTCTCTGGGATGACCTGCCGGGCATGCCGGAACCACCTCTCAGACGTGCCAGAACCATGTGGCGGACAGTCCGGAATCACCTGTTGGGCATGCGCAACCACCTCTGAGACGTACCAGAACCACATGCCGTGCAGGCTGGAACCACCTACCGGACAGACCGGAATCACCTTTCGGGCGTGCCGGAACCACCTGTCAGATGTGCCAGAAACACGTGCCGGAGACGCCGGAAGCACCTGCCAAGCACGTTGGAACCACCTGCTCAACTCGCCTGAACCACCTGCCGGACATGCCAAAATCACCTGCCGACTATGCCAGAACCACTTGGCGAACACTCCGGAATCACTTGCCGGGCATGCAGGAACCACCTCTCAGACATGCCAGAACCCCGTGCCAATGACCCCGGAAGCACCAGCCGAGCACGCCGGAACCACCTGCTCGACTCGCCAGAACCACCTGCCGATCACGCAAAAATCACCTGCCGGCTACGCCACAACCAGTTGGTGAACACTTTGGAATCACCTGCCAGGCTTGCTGGAACCACCTGCCAGTCATGCCAAAATCACCTGCCAACTACGCCAGAACCGCTTGGCGCACACTGCGGAAACACCTGTCGGGCCGGCTGGAACCACATCTCAGACGTGCCAGAAACGTGTTCATGAGATGCTGGAACCACACCCCGAACAGACGGATACCACCTGCCAGAACCGCCTGAACCACCTGCTGAGCACGCCGGAACCACCTGCTCGACTCACCGGTACCACCTCCCTGACATGCCAAAATCACCTGCTGGGTATGCCAGAACCACTTGGCGGACACTCCGGAATCATCTGCCGGACATGCCAGAACCAGCTCTCAGACACACCAGAACCAAGTGCCGGAGACGCCGTAAGCACCTGCCGAGCATGCCGGAGCCACCTGCTCGACTCGCCAGAAACACCTGCCGGACACGCCAAAATCACCTGCCGTGTATGCCAGAACCACCTGGCGGACACTACGGAATCACCTGCTGCGCATGCCGGAACCACATCTCAGACGTGCCGGAAGCACGTGCCGGACACGCCGGAAACACCTACCGGACAGACCGGAACCACCTGCCGAGAACGCCGGAGCCACCTGTTCGACTCGCTGGAACCACCTGCCGGACAGGCCAATATCAACTGCTGGCTATGCCAGAACCACCTGGGGGACAGTCCGGGATCACCTGCCAGCCATGGCGGAACCACCTCTCAGACGTACCAGAACCACCTGCCGGAGAAGCTGGAAACACGTCCTGGACAGACTGGAACCACGTGACGGCCATGCCTGAACCACCTGCCGAGCACGGCGGAACCACCTGCCGGACACGCCAAAATCACCTGCGGGCTACGCCAGAACCACTTGGACGACTCTCCGAAATGACCTGCCGGGCATGTTGGAACCACCTCTCAGACGTGCCAGAAGCACGTGGCGGACAGTCCGGAATCACCCCTTGGGCATACGCAACCACCTCTGAGACGTACCAGAACCACGTGCCGTGCACGCCGGAACCACCTACCGGACAGACCGGAATCAACTTTTGGGCATGCCGGAACCACCAGTCAGATGTGCCAGAAACACGTGCCGGAGACGCCGGAAGCACCTGCCGAGCACGTCGCAACCACCTGCTCAACTCGCCTGAACCACCTGCCGGACACGCCAAAATCACCTGCCCGCTACACCAGCACCACTTCGGGGACAAGCCGGAATCACGTGAGGGGCATGCCGGCACAGCCTCTCAGACTGAACCTCGTGCCGGACACCACAGAACCACCTGCCGGACAGACCGGAACCACCTGCCGCACACGCCGGAACCACCGGCTCGACCCGCCGGAACGACCGCTGGACATGCAAAATCACCTGCCGGCTACGC
Organism: Equus przewalskii; assembly: GCF_037783145.1. NCBI lineage: Eukaryota > Metazoa > Chordata > Mammalia > Perissodactyla > Equidae > Equus > Equus przewalskii. The sequence continues at coordinate 6,409 of NW_027227396.1, read as the reverse complement.
CGGAAACACTTGGCGAACACTCCGGAATCACCTGCCGGGCATGCCGGAACCACCTCTCAGATATGCCAGAACCACGTGCCAATGACCCCGGAAGCACCTGCCGAGCACGCCGGAACCACCTGCTCGACTCGCCAGAACCAACTGCCGGACACGCAAAAATCACCTGCCGGCTACGCCACATCCAGTTGGGGAACACTTCGGAATCACCTGCCGGGCTTGCTGGAACCACCTGCCGGTCATGCCAAAATCACCTGCCAACTACGCCAGTACCACTTGGCGGACACTATGGAAACACCTGTCGGGCCGGCCGGAACCACATCTCAGACGTGCCAGAACCATGTGCATGAGATGCTGGAACCACACCCCGAACAGACGGAAAACACCTGCCAGACCCGTCTGAACAACCTGCCGAGCACGCCGGAGCCACCTGCTCGACTCGCCAGAACCACCTACCTGACATGCCCAAATCAGCAGCCGGGTATGCCAGAACCACTTGGCGGACACTCCGGAATCATCTGCCGGACATGCCGGAACCAGCTCTCAGACACACCAGAACCACGTGCCGGAGACGCCGGAAGCACCTGCCGAGCATGCCGGAGCCACCTGCTCGACTCGCCAGAAACACCTGCCGGACACGCCAAAATCACCTGCCGGGTACGCCAGAACCACCTGGTGGACACTCCGAAACCACCTGTCGCGCATGCCGGAACCACCTCTCAGACGTGCCGGAAGCACGTGCCGGACACGCCGGAATCACCTACCGGACAGACCGGAACCACCTGCCGAGCACGCCGGAGCCACCTGTTCGACTCGCTGGAACCACCTGCCGGACAGGCCAATATCAACTGCTGGCTATGCCAGAACCACCTGGGGGACGGTCCGGAATCACCTGCCAGCCATGGCGGAACCACCTCTCAGACGTACCAGAACCACCTGCCGGAGAAGCTGGAAACACGTCCTGGACAGTCTGGAACCACCTGCCGGCCAAGCCTGAACCACCTGCCAAGCACAACGGAACAACCTGCCAGACACGCCAAAATCACCTGCGTGTTATGCCAGAACCACTTGGAGGACTCTCTGGGATGACCTGCCGGGCATGCCGGAACCACCTCTCAGACGTGCCAGAACCATGTGGCGGACAGTCCAGAATCACCTGTTGGGCATGCGCAACCACCTCTGAGACGTACCAGAACCACATGCCGTGCAGGCTGGAACCACCTACCGGACAGACCTGAATCACATTTCGGGCGTGCCGGAACCACCTGTCAGATGTGCCAGAAACACGTGCCGGAGACGCCGGAAGCACCTGCCAAGCACGTTGGAACCACCTGCTCAACTCGCCTGAACCACCTGCCGGACATGCCAAAATCACCTGCCGACTATGCCAGAACCACTTGGCGAACACTCCGGAATGACTTGCCGGGCATGCAGGAACCACCTCTCAGACCTGCCAGAACCCCGTGCCAATGACCCCGGAAGCACCAGCCGAGCACGCCGGAACCACCTGCTCGACTCGCCAGAACCACCTGCCGATCACGCAAAAGTCACCTGCCGGCTACGCCACAACCAGTTGGTGAACACTTTGGAATCACCTGCCAGGCTTGCTGGAACCACCTGCCAGTCATGCCAAAATCACCTGCCAACTACGCCAGAACCGCTTGGCGGACACTGTGGAAACACCTGTCGGGCCGGCTGGAACCACATCTCAGACGTGCCAGAAACGTGTTCATGAGATGCTGGATCCACATGCCGAACAGACGGATACCACCTGCCAGAACCGCCTGAACCACCTGCTGAGCACGCCGGAACCACCTGCTCGACTCACCGGTACCACCTCCCTGACACGCCAAAATCACCTGCTGGGTATGCCAGAACCACTTGGCGGACACTCCGGAATCATCTGCCGGACATGCCAGAACCAGCTCTCAGACACACCAGAACCAAGTGCCGGAGACGCCGGAAGCACCTGCCGAGCATGCCGGAGCCACGTGCTCGACTCGCCAGAAACACCTGCCGGACACGCCAAAATCACCTGCGGGCTACGCCATAACCACTTGGACGGCTCTCCTAAATGACCTGCCGGGCATGTTGGAACCACCTCTCAGACGTGCCTGAAGCACGTGGCGGACAGTCCGGAATCACCCGTTGGGAATACGCAACCACCTCTGAGACGTACCAGAACCACGTGCCGTGCACGCCGGAACCACCTACCGGACAGACCGGAATCACCTTTCGGGCATGCCGGAACCACCTGTCAGATGTGCCAGAAACACGTGCCATAGACGCCGGAAGCACCTGCCAAGCACGTTGGAACCACCTGCTCAAGTCGCCTGAACCACCTGCCGGACATGCCAAAATCACCTGCCGACTATGCCAGAACCAGTTGGTGAACACTTTGGAATCACCTGCCAGGCTTGCTGGAACCACCTGCCAGTCATGCCAAAATCACCTGCCAACTACGCCAGAACCGCTTGGCGGACACTGCGGAAACACCTGTCGGGCCGGCTGGAACCACATCTCAGACGTGCCAGAAACGTGTTCATGAGATGCTGGAACCACACCCCGAGCAGACGGATACCACCTGCCAGAACCGCCTGAACCACCTGTTGAGCACGCCGGAACCACCTGCTCGACTCACCGGTACCACCTCCCTGACACGCCAAAATCACCTGCTGGTTAGGCCAGAAAAACTTGGCGGACACTAAGGAATCATCTGCCGGACATGCCGGAACCAGCTCTCAGACACACCAGAACCAAGTGCCGGAGACCCCGGAAGCACCTGCCGAGCATGCCGGAGCCACCTGCTCGACTCGCCAGAAACACCTGCCGGACACGCCAAAATCACCTGCCGGGTACGCAAGAACCACCTGGCGGACACTACGGAATCACCTGCCGCGCATGCCGGAACCACCTCTCAGACGTGCCGGAAGCACGTCCCGGACACGCCGGAAACACCTACCGGACAGACCGGAACCACCTGCCGAGAACGCCGGAGCCACCTGTTCGACTCGCTGGAACCACCTGCCGGACAGGCCAATATCAACTGCTGGCTATGCCAGAACCACCTGGGTGACAGTCCGGGATCACCTGCCAGCCATGGCGGAACCACCTCTCAGACGTACCAGAACCACCTGCCGGAGAAGCTGGAGACACGTCCTGGACAGACTGGAACCACGTGACGGCCATGCCTGAACCACCTGCCGAGCATGGCGGAACCACCTGCCGGACACGCCAAAATCACCTGCGGGCTACGCCAGAACCACTTGGACGACTCTCCGAAATGACCTGCCGGGCATGTTGGAACCACCTCTCAGACGTGCCTGAAGCACGTGGCGGACAGTCCTGAATCACCCGTTGGGCATACGCAACCACCTCTGAGACGTACCAGAACCACGTGCCGTGCACGCCGGAACCACCTACCGGACAGACCGGAATCAACTTTTGGGCATGCCGGAACCACTAGTCAGATGTGCCAGAAACACGTGCCGGAGACGCCGGAAGCACCTGCCGAGCACGTCGCAACCACCTGCTCAACTCGCCCGAACCACCTGCCGCACACGCCAAAATCACCAGCCCGCTACACCAGCACCACTTCGGGGACAAGCCGGAATCACGTGAGGGGCATGCCGGCACAGCCTCTTAGACTGAACCTCGTGCCGGACACCACAGAACCACCTGCCGGACAGACCGGAACCACCTGCCGCACACGCCGGAACCACCGGCTCGACCCGCCGGAACGACTGCTGGACATGCAAAATCACCTGCCGGCTACGCCGGAAACTCTTGGCGAACACTCCGGAATCACCTGCCGGGCATGCCGGAACCACCTCTCAGATATGCCAGAACCACGTGCCAATGACCCCGGAAGCACCTGCCGAGCACGCCGGAACAACCTGCTCGACTCGCCAGAACCACCTGCCGGACACGCAAAAATCACCCGCCGGCTACGCCACAACCAGTTGGGGAACACTTCGGAATCACCTGCCGGGCTTGCTGTAACCACCTGCCGGTCATGCCAAAATCACCTGCCAACTACGCCAGTACCACTTGGCGGACACTGTGGAAACACCTGTCGGGCCGGCCGGAACCACATCTCAGACGTGCCAGAACCATGTCATGAGATGCTGGAACCACACCCCGAACAGACGGAAAACACCTGCCAGACCCGTCTGAACAACGTGTCGAGCACGCCGGAGCCACCTGCTCGACTCGCCGGAACCACCTACCTGACATGCCCAAATCACCAGCCGGGTATGCCAGAACCACGTGGCGGACACTCCGGAATCATCTGCCGGACATGCCGGAACCAGCTCTCAGACACACCAGAACCACGTGCCGGAGACGCCGGAAGCACCTGCCGAGCATGCCGGAGCCACCTGCTCGACTCGCCAGAAACACCTGCCGGACACGCCAAAATCACCTGCCGGGTACGCCAGAACCACCTGGCGGACACTCCGAAACCACCTGCCGCGCATGCCGGAACCACCTCTCAGACGTGCCGGAAGCACGTGCCGGACACGCCGGAATCACCTACCGGACAGACCGGAACCACCTGCCGAGCACGCCGGAGCCACCTGTTCGACTCGCTGGAACCACCTGCCGGACAGGCCAATATCAACTGCTGGCTATGCCAGAACCACCTGGGGGACGGTCCGGAATCACCTGCCAGCCATGGCGGAACCACCTCTCAGACGTACCAGAACCACCTGCCGGAGAAGCTGGAAACACGTCCTGGACAGTCTGGAACCACCTGCCGGCCAAGCCTGAACCACCTGCAAAGCACAATGGAACAACTTGCCAGACACGCCAAAATCACCTGCGTGTTATGCCAGAACCACTTGGAGGACTCTCTGGGATGACCTGCCGGGCATGCCGGAACCACATCTCAGACGTGCCAGAACCATGTGGCGGACAGTCCGGAATCACCTGTTGGGCATGCGCAACCACCTCTGAGACGTACCAGAACCACATGCTGTGCAGGCTGGAACCACCTACCGGACAGACCAGAATCACCTTTCGGGCATGCCGGAAGTACCTGTCAGATGTGCCAGAAACTCGTGCCGGATATGCTGGAAGCACCTGCCAAGCACGTTGGAACCACCTGCTCAACTCGCCTGAACCACCTGCCGGACATGCCAAAATCACCTGCCGACTATGCCAGAACCACTTGGCGAACACTCCGGAATCACTTGACGGGCATGCAGGAACCACCTCTCAGACATGCCAGAACCCCGTGCCAATGACCCCGGAAGCACCAGCCGAGCACGCCGGAACCACCTGCTCGACTCGCCAGAACCACCTGCCGATCACGCAAAAATCACCTGCCGGCTACGCCACAACCAGTTGGTGAACACTTTGGAATCACCTGCCAGGCTTGCTGGAACCACCTGCCAGTCATGCCAAAATCACCTGCCAACTGCGCCAGAACCGCTTGGCGGACACTGCGGAAACACCTGTCGGGCCGGCTGGAACCACATCTCAGACGTGCCAGAAACGTGTTCATGAGATGCTGGAACCACACGCCGAACAGACGGATACCACCTGCCAGAACCGCCTGAACCACCTGCAGAGCACGCCGGAACCACCTGCTCGACTCACCGGTACCACGTCCCTGACACACCAAAATCACCTGCTGGGTATGCCAGAACCACTTGGCGGACACTCCGGAATCATCTGCCGGACATGCCGGAACCAGCTCTCAGACACACCAGAACCAAGTGCCGGAGACGCCGGAAGCACCTGCCGAGCATGCCGGAGCCACCTGCTCGACTCGCCAGAAACACCTGCCGGACACGCCAAAATCACCTGCCGGGTACGCAAGAACCACTTGGCGGACACTACGGAATCACCTGCCGCGCATGCCGGAACCACCTCTCAGACGTGCCGGAAGCACGTGCCGGACACGCCGGAAACACCTACCGGACAGACCGGAACCACCTCCCAAGAACGCCGGAGCCACCTGTTCGACTCGCTGGAACCACCTGCCGGACAGGCCAATATCAACTGCTGGCTATGCCAGAACCACCTGGGGGACAGTCCGGGATCACCTGCCAGCCATGGCGGAACCACCTCTCAGACGTACCAGAACCACCTGCCGGAGAAGCTGGAAACACGTCCTGGACAGACTGGAACCACGTGACGGCCATGCCTGAACCACCTTCCGAGCACGGCGGAACCACAAGCCGGACACGCCAAAATCACCTGCGGGCTACGCCAGAACCACTTGGACGACTCTCCGAAATGACCTGCCGGGCATGTTGGAACCACCTCTCAGACGTGCCAGAAGCACGTGGCGGACAGTCCGGAATCACCCGTTGGGCATACGCAACCACCTCTGAGACGTACCAGAACCACGTGCCGTGCACGCCGGAACCACCTAGCGGACAGACCGGAATCAACTTTGGGGCAT
>NW_027227395.1:0-11522 GCF_037783145.1 Equus przewalskii | reverse complement strand
TCTGGTCTGTCCGGTATGCGTTTACGGCGTGTCCAGCACGTGCTTCCGGCACGTCTGAGTGGTGGTTCCGGCATGCGCGGCAGGTGATTCCGGAGTGTCCGCCAGGTGGATCTGGCGTACCCGACAGGTGATTTTGGCGTGTCCGGCAGGTTTTTCAGGCGAGTTGAGCAGGTGCTTCCGGCATGCCCGAAAGCTGATTCCGGTGTGTCCGGTAGGTGGTTCCGGCGTGTACGGCACGTGGTTCTGGTACGTCTCAGAGGTGGTTGCGCATGCCCAACAGGCGATTCTGGACAGTCCGCCACATGGTTCTGGCACGTCTGAGAGGTGGTTCCAGCATGCCCGGCAGGTCATCCCGGAGAGTCCTCCAAGTGGTTCTGGCATAGCCCGCAGGTGTTTTTGGCGAGTCCGGCAGGTGGTTCCGTCGTGCTCGGCAGGTGGTTCAGGCGTGGCCGGCAGGTGGTTCCAGTCTGTCCAGGACGTGTTTCCAGCTTGTGCGGCACGTGATTCTGGTACGTCTGAGAGGTGGTTATTGCATGCACGGCAGGTGATTCCGGACTGTCCGCCAGGTGGTTCTCGCATAGCCAGCTGTTGATTTTGACCTGTCTGGCAGGTGGTTCCGGCGAGTCGAGCAGGTGGCTCCGGCGTGCTCGGCAGGTGTTTCCGGCATGTCTGGCTGGTGGTTCTGGTCTGTCCAGTAGGTCGTTCCGGCATGTCCGGCACGTGCTTCTGGCACTTCTGAGAGGTGGTTCCGCCACGGCTGGCAGGTGATTCCGGACTGTCCCCCAGGTGGTTCTGGCATAGCCAGCAGTTGATATTGGCCTGTCCGGCATGTGGTTCCGGCGAGTCGAGCAGCTGGCTGTGGCGTGTTCGGCAGGTGGTTCCGGCGTGTCTGGCAGGTGGTTCCGTTCTGTCCGATAGTTCGTTCCGGCATGTCCGGCACGTGCTTCTGGCACGTGTGAGAGGTGGTTCTGGCATGCCAGGCAGGTGATTCCGGAGTGTCGGGTAAGTGGTTCTGGCGTAGCCGGCAGCTCATTTTGGCGTGTCAGGCATGTGGGTCCTGCGAGTCAAGCAGGTGGTTCTGGTGTGCTCGGCAGGTGGTCCAGGCGTGCCCGGCAGGTGGTTCCGGTCTTACGGGGAGGGGGATCCGGCGTGTCCGGCACGTTGTTCCGGCACGTCTGAGAGGTGGTTCTATGATGCCCGGCAGGTGATTCCAGAGAGTCCACCAAGTGGTTCTGGTGTAGCCGGCAGGTGATTTTTGCGTGTCCAGCAGTTGGGACTGGTGAGTCAAGCACGTGGTTCCGGCGAGTGTTTCCTGTGTTTCCGGTCTGTCCAGGAGATGGTTCCGGCCTGTCCGGCACGTGCTTCTGGCACTTCTGAGAGGTTGTGCTGGCATGCCCGGCAGGGGATTCCGGAGTGTCCGCCAATTGGTTCTGGCGTAGCCGGCAGGTGATTTTGCCAAGTCCAGCATGTGGTTCCAGCGAGTCGAGCATGTGGTTCCGGCGTGCTCGACAGTTGGCTCAGGCAGGTCCGGCAGGTGGTTCCGGCGTGTCCGGCACGTGGTTCCGGCACGTCTGAGAGGTGGTTCTATCATGCCCGGCAGGTGATTCCAGAGAGTCCACCAAGTGGTTTTGGCGTAGCCGGCAGGTGATTTTGGCGTGTCCCGCAGGTGGTTCAGGCGACTTGAGCAGGTGGTTCCGACGTGCTCGGCAGGTGCTTCCGGCGTCTCCGGCACGTGTTTCTGGCACATCTGACATGTGGTTCCGGCATGCCCAAAAGGTGATTCCGGTGTGTCCGGTAGGTGGTTCTGGCGTGTACGGCACGTGGTTCTGGTACGTCTCAGAGGTGGTTGCGCATGCCCAACAGGCGATTCTGGACAGTCCGCCACGTGGTTCTGGCACGTCTGAGAGGTGGTTCCAGCATGCCCGGCAGGTCATCCCGGAGAGTCCTCCAAGTGGTTCTGGCATAGCCCGCAGGTGATTTGGGCATGTCCGGCAGGTGGTTCCGTCATGCTCGGCAGGTGGTTCAGGCGTGGCCGGCAGGTGGTTCCAGTCTGTCCAGTACGTGTTTCCAGGTTGTCCGGCACGTGGTTCTGGTACATCTGAGAGGTTGTTCCGCCATGGTGGGCAGGTGATTCCGGACTGTCCCCCAGGTGGTTCTGGCATAGCCAGAAGTTGATATTGGCGTGTCCGGCAGGTGGTTCCGTCGAGTCGAGCAGCTGGCTGTGGTGTGTTCGGCAGGTGGTTCCGGCGTGTCTGGCAGGTGGTTCCGTTCTGTCCGATAGGTCGTTCCGGCATGTCCGGCACGTGCTCCTGGCACGTCTGAGAGGTGGTTCTGGCATGCCAGGCAGGAGATTCCGGAGTGTCGGGTAAGTGGTTCTGCTGTAGCCGGCAGTTCATTTTGGCGTGTCCGGCACGTGGGTCCTGCGAGTCGAGCAGGTGGTTCCGGCGTGCTCGGCAGGTGGTCCAGGCGTGTCCGGAAGGTGGTTCCAGACTGTCCAGGACGTGGTTCCAGCGTGTCCGGCACACGGTTTCGTTACGTCTGAGAGGTGGCTTCTGCATGCACGGCAGGTCATTCCGGACTGTAGGCCAGGTGGTTCCCGCATAGCCAGCTGTTGATTTTGGCCTGTCTGGCGGGTGGTTCCTACGAGTCGAGCAGGTGGTTCCGGCTTGTCTGTCAGGTGGTTCCGGTCTGTCCGGTATGTGTTTCCGGCGTGTCCGGCACGTGCTTCCGGCACGTCTGAGTGGTGGTTCCGGCATGCGCGGCAGGTGATTCCGGAGTGTCCGCCAGGTGGATCTGGCGTACCCGACAGGTGATTTTGGCGTGTCCGGCAGGTGTTTCTGGCGAGTCGAGCAGGTGGGTCCGGCATGCTCGGCAGGTGCTTCCGGCGTGTCCGGCACGTGGTTCTGGTGTGTCTGAGAGCTGGTTCTGGCATGTCCGGCAGATGATTCCGGAGTGTCCACCAAGTGGTTCTGGTATACACGGCAGGTGATTTCGGCGTGTCAGGAAGGTGGTTCCGGCTAGTTGAGCAGGTGGATCAGGCGTGCTCGCCAGGGGGTTCAGGCGGGTCTGGCAGGTGGTTTCGGTGTGTTCGGGGAGTGGTTCCGGCATCTCAGGCACATGATTCTGACACGTCTGAGAGGTGGTTCCGGCCGTCCCAACAGGTGTTTCCGGAGTGTCCGCCAAGTGGTTCTGGCGTAGCTGGCAGGTGATGTTGGCGTGACCGGCAGGTGGTTCCAGCAAGCCCGGCAGGTGATTGCGGAGTGTCTGCCGAGTGGTTCTGGCGTAGCCGGCAGGTGATTTTGGCGTGTCCAGCAGGTGGTTTTGGCGAGTCGAGCAGGTGGTTCTGGCGTGCTCGGCAGGTGCTTCCGGTGTCATTGGCATGCGGTTCCGGCATGTCTGAGAGGTGGTTCCGCCATGCCCGGCAGGTGATTCCGGAGTGTTCGCCAAGTGGTTCTGGCGTAGCCGGCAGGTGATTTTGCGTGTCCGGCAATGGTTCCGGCGAGTCGAGCCGGTGGTTCCGGCGTGTCCGGCAGGTGGTTCCGGCATGTCCAGCAGGTGGTTCCGGCGAGCTCAGCAGGTGCTTCCGGTCTCTCCGGCACGTGGTTGTGGCACGTCTGAGAGATGGTTCCGGCATGCCCGGCAGGTGATTCCGGAGTGTCCGGCATGTGGTTCTGGCACCTCTGAGAGGTGGTTCCGGCATGCCCGGCAGGTGGTTCCGGAGTGTCTGCCGAGTGGTTCTGGCGTAGCCGGCAGGTGATTCTGGCGTGTCCAGCAGGTGGTTCTGGGGAGTGGATCAGGTGGTTCCGGCATACTCGGCAGGTGGTACCGGCGTGTCCGGAACATGGTTCTGGCAAGTCTGAGAGGTGGTTCCGGCATGCCCGGCAGGTGATTCCGGAGTGTTCGCCAAGTGGTTCTGGCGTAGCCGGCAGGTGATTTTGCATGTCCGGCAGTGGTTCCGGCGAGTCGAGCCGGTGGTTCCGGCATGTCCGGCAGGTGGTTCCGGTCTGTCCAGCAGGTGGTTCTGGTGTGTCCGGCACGAGGTTCTGACACGTCTGAGAGGTTGTGTCGCCATTCACTTCACGTGATTCCGGCTTGTCCGCCAAGTGGTTCTAGTGTAGCGGGCAGGTGATTTTGGCGTGTCCGGCAGGTGGGACCGGTGAGTCAAGCAGGTGGTTCCGGCGAGTGTTTCCTGTGTTTCCGGTCTGTCCGGGAGATGGTTCCGGCCTGTCCGGCACGTGCTTCTGGCACTTCTGAGAGGTTGTGCTGGCATGCCCGGCAGGTGATTCTGGAGTGTCCGCCAAGTGGTTCTGGCGTAGCCGGCAGGTGATATCGGTGTGTGCGGCAGGTGGTTCTGGGGAGTGGATCAGGAACTTCCGGCATTCTCGGCATGTGCTTCCGCCGTCTCCAGCATGTGGTTGTGGCACCTCTGAGAGGTGGTTCCAGCATGCCCGGCAGGTGATTCCGGAGTGTCCGACAGGTGGTTGTGGCGTAACCCGCAGGTGTTTCTGGTGTGTCCGGCAGGTGGCTCTGGTGAGTCGAGCAGGTGGTTCCGGCGTGCTCGGCAGGTGGTTCCGGCATGTCTGGCTGGTGGTTCCGGTCTGTCCAGTAGGTCGTTCCGGCATGTCCGGCACGTGCTTCTGGCACTTCTGAGAGGTGGTTCCGCCACGGCTGGCAGGTGATTCCGGACTGTCCCCCAGGTGGTTCTGGCATAGCCAGCAGTTGATTTTGGCCTGTCCGGCATGTGGTTCCGGCGAGTCGAGCAGCTGGCTGTGGCGTGTTCGGCAGGTGGTTCCGGCGTGTCTGGCAGGTGGTTCCGTTCTGTCCGATAGTTCGTTCCGGCATGTCCGGCACGTGCTTCTGGCACGTGTGAGAGGTGGTTCTGGCATGCCCGGCAGGTGATTCCGGAGTGTCCGGCAAGTGGTTCTGGCGTAGCCGGCAGCTCATTTTGGCGTGTCAGGCATGTGGGTCCTGCGAGTCAAGCAGGTGGTTCTGGTGTGCTCGGCAGGTGGTCCAGGCGTGCCCGGCAGGTGGTTCCGGTCTTACGGGGAGTGGGATCCGGCGTGTCCGGCACGTTGTTCCGGCATGTCTGAGAGGTGGTTCTATGATGCCCGGCAGGTGATTCCAGAGAGTCCACCAAGTGGTTCTGGTGTAGCCGGCAGGTGATTTTTGCGTGTCCAGCAGTTGGGACTGGTGAGTCAAGCACGTGGTTCCGGCGAGTGTTTCCTGTGTTTCCGGTCTGTCCAGGAGATGGTTCCGGCCTGTCCGGCACGTGGTTCTGGCACGTCTGAGAGGTGGTTCCAGCATGCCCGGCAGGTCATCCCAGAGAGTCCTCCAAGTGGTTCTGGCATAGCCCGCAGGTGTTTTTGGCGAGTCCGGCAGGTGGTTCCGTCGTGCTCGGCAGGTGGTTCAGGCGTGGCCGGCAGGTGGTTCCAGTCTGTCCAGTACGTGTTTCCAGCTTGTGCGGCACGTGATTCTGGTACGTCTGAGAGGTGGTTATTGCATGCCCGGCAGGTGATTCCGGACTGTCCGCCAGGTGGTTCTCGCATAGCCAGCTGTTGATTTTGACCTGTCTGGCAGGTGGTTCCGGCGAGTCGAGCAGGTGGCTCCGGCGTGCTCGGCAGGTGTTTCCGGCATGTCTGGCTGGTGGTTCTGGTCTGTCCAGTAGGTCGTTCCGGCATGTCCGGCACGTGCTTCTGGCACTTCTGAGAGGTGGTTCCGCCACGGCTGGCAGGTGATTCCGGACTGTCCCCCAGGTGGTTCTGGCATAGCCAGCAGTTGATATTGGCCTGTCCGGCATGTGGTTCCGGCGAGTCGAGCAGCTGGCTGTGGCGTGTTCGGCAGGTGGTTCCGGCGTGTCTGGCAGGTGGTTCCGTTCTGTCCGATAGTTCGTTCCGGCATGTCCGGCACGTGCTTCTGGCACGTGTGAGAGGTGGTTCTGGCATGCCAGGCAGGTGATTCCGGAGTGTCGGGTAAGTGGTTCTGGCATAGCCGGCAGCTCATTTTGGCGTGTCAGGCATGTGGGTCCTGCGAGTCAAGCAGGTGGTTCTGGTGTGCTCGGCAGGTGGTCCAGGCGTGCCCGGCAGGTGGTTCCGGTCTTACGGGGAGGGGTATCCGGCGTGTCCGGCACGTTGTTCCGGCACGTCTGAGAGGTGGTTCTATGATGCCCGGCAGGTGATTCCAGAGAGTCCACCAAGTGGTTCTGGTGTAGCCGGCAGGTGATTTTTGCGTGTCCAGCAGTTGGGACTGGTGAGTCAAGCACGTGGTTCCGGCGAGTGTTTCCTGTGTTTCCGGTCTGTCCAGGAGATGGTTCCGGCCTGTCCGGCACGTGCTTCTGGCACTTCTGAGAGGTTGTGCTGGCATGCCCGGCAGGGGATTCCGGAGTGTCCGCCAATTGGTTCTGGCGTAGCCGGCAGGTGATTTTGCCAAGTCCAGCATGTGGTTCCAGCGAGTCGAGCATATGGTTCCGGCGTGCTCGACAGTTGGCTCAGGCAGGTCCGGCAGGTGGTTCCGGCGTGTCCGGCACGTGGTTCCGGCACGTCTGAGAGGTGGTTCTATCATGCCCGGCAGGTGATTCCAGAGAGTCCACCAAGTGGTTTTGGCGTAGCCGGCAGGTGATTTTGGCGTGTCCCGCAGGTGGTTCAGGCGACTTGAGCAGGTGGTTCCGACGTGCTCGGCAGGTGCTTCCGGCGTCTCCGGCACGTGTTTCTGGCACATCTGACATGTGGTTCCGGCATGCCCAAAAGGTGATTCCGGTGTGTCCGGTAGGTGGTTCTGGCGTGTACGGCACGTGGTTCTGGTACGTCTCAGAGGTGGTTGCGCATGCCCAACAGGCGATTCTGGACAGTCCGCCACGTGGTTCTGGCACGTCTGAGAGGTGGTTCCAGCATGCCCGGCAGGTCATCCCGGAGAGTCCTCCAAGTGGTTCTGGCATAGCCCGCAGGTGATTTGGGCATGTCCGGCAGGTGGTTCCGTCATGCTCGGCAGGTGGTTCAGGCGTGGCCGGCAGGTGGTTCCAGTCTGTCCAGTACGTGTTTCCAGGTTGTCCGGCACGTGGTTCTGGTACATCTGAGAGGTTGTTCCGCCATGGTGGGCAGTTGATTCCGGACTGTCCCCCAGGTGGTTCTGGCATAGCCAGAAGTTGATATTGGCGTGTCCGGCAGGTGGTTCCGTCGAGTCGAGCAGCTGGCTGTGGTGTGTTCGGCAGGTGGTTCCGGCGTGTCTGGCAGGTGGTTCCGTTCTGTCCGATAGGTCATTCCGGCATGTCCGGCACGTGCTCCTGGCACGTCTGAGAGGTGGTTCTGGCATGCCAGGCAGGAGATTCCGGAGTGTCGGGTAAGTGGTTCTGCTGTAGCCGGCAGTTCATTTTGGCGTGTCCGGCACGTGGGTCCTGCGAGTCGAGCAGGTGGTTCCGGCGTGCTCGGCAGGTGGTCCAGGCGTGTCCGGAAGTTGGTTCCAGACTGTCCAGGACGTGGTTCCAGCGTGTCCGGCACACGGTTTCGTTACGTCTGAGAGGTGGCTTCTGCATGCACGGCAGGTCATTCCGGACTGTAGGCCAGGTGGTTCCCGCATAGCCAGCTGTTGATTTTGGCCTGTCTGGCGGGTGGTTCCTACGAGTCGAGCAGGTGGTTCCGGCTTGTCTGTCAGGTGGTTCCGGTCTGTCCGGTATGTGTTTCTGGCGTGTCCGGCACGTGCTTCCGGCACGTCTGAGTGGTGGTTCCGGCATGCGCGGCAGGTGATTCCGGAGTGTCCGCCAGGTGGATCTGGCGTACCCGACAGGTGATTTTGGCGTGTCCGGCAGGTGTTTCTGGCGAGTCGAGCAGGTGGGTCCGGCATGCTCGGCAGGTGCTTCCGGCGTGTCCGGCACGTGGTTCTGGTGTGTCTGAGAGCTGGTTCTGGCATGTCTGGCAGATGATTCTGGAGTGTCCACCAAGTGGTTCTGGCATACCCGGCAGGTGATTTTGTCCTGTCAGGTACTTGGTTCCGGCGAGTCGAACAGGTGGTTCCGGCGTGCTCGAGTGGTGCTTCCGGTGTCATTGTCACGTGGTTCTGGCATGTCTGAGAGGTGGTTCCGGCATGCCGGGCAGGTGATTCAGGAGTGTCGTGTAAGTGGTTCTGGTGTAGCCGGCAGTTCCTTTTGGCGTGTCCGGCACGTGGGTACTGAAAGTCGAGCAGGTGGTTCCGGCGTGCTCGGCAGGTGGTCCAGGCGTGTCCGGCAGGTGGTTCCAGTCTGTCCAGGACGTGGTTCCAGCGTCTCTGGCACGTGGTTCTGGTGTGTCTGAGAGCTGGTTCTGGCATGTCCGGCAGAGATTCCGGAGTGTCCGTCAAGTGCTTCTGGCATGCCCGGCAGGTGATTTTGGCGTGTGAGGTACGTGATTCGGGCGAGTCGAGCAGGTGGTTCCGGCATGTCTGGTAGGTGGTTTCGGTGTGTTCGGGCTGTGGTTCCGGCATCTCATGCACATGGTTCTGTCACGTCTCAGATGTCGTTCCGGCCGGCCCGACAGGTGTTTCTGCAGTGTCCGCCAAGTGGTTCCGGCGTAGTTGGCAGGTGATTTTGGCATGACCGGCAGGTGGTTCCAGCAAGCCCGGCAGGTGATTGCGAAGTGTTCACCAACTGGTTGTGGCGTAGACGGCAGGTGATTTTTGCGTCTCCGGCAGGTGGTTCTGGTGAGTCGAGCAGGAGGTTCCTGCGTGCTCGGCAGGTGCTTCCGGTGTCATTGGCACGTGGTTCTGGCATGTCCGAGAGGTGGTTCCGGCATGCCCGGCCGGTGATTACAGAGTGTTCGCCAAGTGGTTCTGGCGTAGCCGGCAGGTGATTTTGCCATGTCCGGCATGTGGTTCCAGAGAGTCGAGCATGTGGTTCCGGCGTGCTCGACAATTGGTTCAGGCAGGTCCGGCAGAGGGTTCCGGTCTGTCCGGGAGGTGGTTCCGGCGTGTCCGGCATTGGTTCCGGCACGTCTGAGAGGTGGTTCTATCATGCCCGGCAGGTGATTCAGAGAGTCCACCACGTGGTTTTGGCGTAGCCGGCAGGTGATTTTGGCGTGTCCGGCAGGTTTTTCAGGCGAGTTGAGCAGGTGCTTCCGGCATGCCCGAAAGCTGATTCCGGTGTGTCCGGTAGGTGGTTCCGGCGTGTACGGCACGTGGTTCTGGTACGTCTCAGAGGTGGTTGCGCATGCCCAACAGGCGATTCTGGACAGTCCGCCACGTGGTTCTGGCACGTCTGAGAGGTGGTTCCAGCATGCCCGGCAGGTCATCCCGGAGAGTCCTCCAAGTGGTTCTGGCATAGCCCGCAGGTGTTTTTGGCGAGTCCGGCAGGTGGTTCCGTCGTGCTCGGCAGGTGGTTCAGGCGTGGCCGGCAGGTGGTTCCAGTCTGTCCAGGACGTGTTTCCAGCTTGTGCGGCACGTGATTCTGGTACGTCTGAGAGGTGGTTATTGCATGCCCGGCAGGTGATTCCGGACTGTCCGCCAGGTGGTTCTCGCATAGCCAGCTGTTGATTTTGACCTGTCTGGCAGGTGGTTCCGGCGAGTCGAGCCGGTGGTTCCGGCATGTCCGGCAGGTGGTTCCGGTCTGTCCAGCAGGTGGTTCTGGTGTGTCCGGCACGAGGTTCTGACACGTCTGAGAGGTTGTGTCGCCATTCACTTCACGTGATACCGGCTTGTCCGCCAAGTGGTTCTAGTGTAGCGGGCAGGTGATTTTGGCGTGTCCGGCAGGTGGGACCGGTGAGTCAAGCAGGTGGTTCCGGCGAGTGTTTCCTGTGTTTCCGGTTTGTCCGGGAGATGGTTCCGGCCTGTCCGGCACGTGCTTCTGGCACTTCTGAGAGGTTGTGCTGGCATGCCCGGCAGGTGATTCTGGAGTGTCCGCCAAGTGGTTCTGGCGTAGCCGGCAGGTGATATCGGTGTGTCCGGCAGGTGGTTCTGGGGAGTGGATCAGGAACTTCCGGCATTCTCGGCATGTGCTTCCGCCGTCTCCAGCATGTGGTTGTGGCACCTCTGAGAGGTGGTTCCAGCATGCCCGGCAGGTGATTCCGGAGTGTCCGACAGGTGGTTGTGGCGTAACCCGCAGGTGTTTCTGGTGTGTCCGGCAGGTGGCTCTGGTGAGTCGAGCAGGTGGCTCCGGCGTGCTCGGCAGGTGTTTCCGGCATGTCTGGCTGGTGGTTCTGGTCTGTCCAGTAGGTCGTTCCGGCATGTCCGGCACGTGCTTCTGGCACTTCTGAGAGGTGGTTCCGCCACGGCTGGCAGGTGATTCCGGACTGTCCCCCAGGTGGTTCTGGCATAGCCAGCAGTTGATATTGGCCTGTCCGGCATGTGGTTCCGGCGAGTCGAGCAGCTGGCTGTGGCGTGTTCGGCAGGTGGTTCCGGCGTGTCTGGCAGGTGGTTCCGTTCTGTCCGATAGTTCGTTCCGGCATGTCCGGCACGTGCTTCTGGCACGTGTGAGAGGTGGTTCTGGCATGCCAGGCAGGTGATTCCGGAGTGTCGGGTAAGTGGTTCTGGCGTAGCCGGCAGCTCATTTTGGCGTGTCAGGCATGTGGGTCCTGCGAGTCAAGCAGGTGGTTCTGGTGTGCTCGGCAGGTGGTCCAGGCGTGCCCGGCAGGTGGTTCCGGTCTTACGGGGAGGGGGATCCGGCGTGTCCGGCACGTTGTTCCGGCACGTCTGAGAGGTGGTTCTATGATGCCCGGCAGGTGATTCCAGAGAGTCCACCAAGTGGTTCTGGTGTAGCCGGCAGGTGATTTTTGCGTGTCCAGCAGTTGGGACTGGTGAGTCAAGCACGTGGTTCCGGCGAGTGTTTCCTGTGTTTCCGGTCTGTCCAGGAGATGGTTCCGGCCTGTCCGGCACGTGCTTCTGGCACTTCTGAGAGGTTGTGCTGGCATGCCCGGCAGGGGATTCCGGAGTGTCCGCCAATTGGTTCTGGCGTAGCCGGCAGGTGATTTTGCCAAGTCCAGCATGTGGTTCCAGCGAGTCGAGCATGTGGTTCCGGCGTGCTCGACAGTTGGCTCAGGCAGGTCCGGCAGGTGGTTCCGGCGTGTCCGGCACGTGGTTCCGGCACGTCTGAGAGGTGGTTCCATCATGCCCGGCAGGTGATTCCGGAGTGTCCGCCAAGTGGTTTTGGCGTAGCCGGCAGGTGATTTTGGCGTGTCCCGCAGGTGGTTCAGGCGACTCGAGCAGGTGGTTCCGACGTGCTCGGCAGGTGCTTCCGGCGTCTCCGGCACGTGTTTCTGGCACGTCTGACATGTGGTTCCGGCATGCCCGACAGGTGATTCCGGTGTGTCCGCCAGGTGGTTCTGGCGTACCCGGCAGGTGATTTTGGCGTGTCTGGCAGGTGGTTCTTGCAAGTCGAGCATGTGGCTCAGGCATGCTCAGCAGGTGCTTCCGGCGTGTCCGGCACGTGGTTCTGGTGTGTCTGAGAGGTGGTTCTGGCATGTCCGGCAGATGATTCCGGAGAGTCCACCAAGTGGTTCTGGCATACCCGGCAGGTGATTTTGGCGTGTCCGGCACGTGGTTCCGGCGAGTCGAGCAGGTGGTTCCGG